>NW_024081690.1:122863-135277 GCF_003009895.1 Hyaena hyaena | reverse complement strand
ATTCCTATGATACGGATATTGTTGCGTTTGACCGTATCGCTGAGCTCTCGAATTCTTCTTTCCTGTTCCTGGATCAGTTGGTCTCTTTTTTTGTCAGCTTCTTGTTTTTCTATAATGGTGTCTTCTAAATCACTTATTCTCCTTTCTGCCTCTTCAATCCGTGCGTTGGAGGCCTCTAATTTATTATGTATCTCATTTATCGCATTTTTTAATTCTTCATGCCTAGTTTTATTTTCCATTCTGTCTGTAGCCATAGTTTCTTTGATGTCCCCTTTGCTTTTTTCAAGCCCAGCTATTAATTTTACCATTATTATTCTAAAATCTTGTTCAGTTATGCTGCCTATATCTGTTTTGAGCAGTTCATTAGCTGTCATTTCTTCTTGGAGTTTCGTTGGAGGAGAGCTCTTTCGTTTCGTCATTTTAGTTACCTTTCTGGCTCTTGTTAGTTTTAAAGACTTGTTATGCTCTCTGCACCTATGAGCGCTGCTCTATCCAAGAAGACTCTTTGACTGTCCAGGGCCTATCCTTTCAGAGAGTGTTTTTTGTGAGGTATCTCTTGGTCTGTCTTGTTGGGACCTTGGTTATTTTATTTTCCTACTCGTAGTGACATTTGGGACTCTCTACCTTGTGTACTCTGGCGTGAATTCTGAAATCTTAATGTGGGATTAGAAGAAATTGTGGGTCATTCAGTGTGATTTAGTTTATTTTGCTTATAATTGGGAGAAAGGAGTTTTCTATTGATCAGTCCAACAGACCAGATCTCTGGTTTTGCTTAGGCGTTGGGCTCAAAGTCCAAGTTAATAATGAAGGCTAATTTGCCTAGCTGTTCCATTTTTGTTTATACAACCACTTCCATGGGGATTTTGTGGGGATGAGAGGTGGCTGGGGCAAGATAAGATTTACATATTTCTGGGTTTCTGTATGAACACACCCTCTGAAAATCCCCTCTCTTCACAACATCTATAGATGATGAACAAAATGAAAATTTTACTTTATCCTTATTCAGTGTCTAGTTCTGAAATACTGTGGATTTTATTGTGGCTTTCCCATTTTGGAAGAACAGAATAGAATGGGAAAATATACATAGAAAAAGAATAAGTTTTGAATTTTCAAATTAGGTCATTTATTCAGAATAATCTTCTAGGTATGAATATTGCTTTCACAGGTCAACCATTTAAATATGTTTTTAAGATTAAAGGAATTCGTAACGAATAGAGATTTCTAATCTTTATATAAAATTATATGATAAGGTATAAATGTCTAAACACTTAGAAATATCTGATATACATGAATTGAGACTTTTTAAAATCAAAACTTCTACTCAGCCTATTGTAGTTTATCAGAAAAACCTGGGAATACATTTTAAATTGTCCATACAGCCCCCTTCCCCAAGGTTATATTATGTTTCATCCCTTGACTTAATAACCTTTGGGAATTTATTCTTGAAAGCTTTAAAAGAATTTTTTTGAATATTTTATTTATTTTTGAGAGACAGAGAGCAAGTGGGGGAAGGGCAGAAAGAGATAAAGAGGGATACAGAATTTGAAGCAGGCTTCAGGCTCCTAGCTGTCAGCATAGAGACTGATCTAGGGCTTGAACCCATGGATGTTGAGATCATGACCTGAGCTGAAGTCAAACCCTTAACCAACTGAACCACCCAGGTGCCCCTCTTGAAAGCTTTTATAAGGAAGACATTCTCCACCTTAACCTCTAAAGTTTTCAGGATAAGCATTAAATTAAGTTTTGAGTATTTATGTTTTTCAAAAATAAAGTGTCACTTTTACTCCACTTGACAAAAATTGTGTGATGAAAAGGATAACTTCTACATGTACATTTAGGAAATCTGGCTTTCTCACAGTGATCTCTTTCCCAGGCAAGAGTAACAATTTGTCATATTGTAAAGAAGTTGCCTTCATCTCATTGTAGTCAGGTGTTTGAGATTAATGCCTATCTTTCTATCTTCCCCAGCTTTCTTTCTCCTTCTTGATCTTCCTGCTTTCTGTCCCTGCCTCCTTCTTCCCTTCTCTCTCTCTCTCTTTCTCTCTCTCTCTCTCTTTCTCTCTCTCTCTCTCACACACACACACACAGATAAGCCTTTGATAGAAACTATTTAAAATTTTTTTTAATGTTTTATTTGTTTCTGAGAGAGAGAGAGAGAGCGCGCATCAGCAGGGGAGGAGGGTCAGAGAGAGAGGGAGACACAGAATCGGAAGCAGGCTCCAGGCTCTGAGCTAATTGTCAGCACAGAGTCTGATGCAGGGCTCAAACCCATGAACCGTGAGAGCATGACCTGAGCTGAAGTCAGATGCTCAACCGACTGAGCCATCCAGGCGCCCCAGTAGAAACTAGTTTTAAATAACAATGATTTTTATAAGCTTAACTTAAAGAGTAAGCACCCAGGGCTTCCAGTTTTGGGTAAAATGGAGTAAGAACACTCCAGCCTGTCACTCACAGTGAATGGAGCTATAAAACCCAGACAAAATGCACATAACAGCTGTTTGAGGATCTTACTAAAATTTGAAGTATCACTGGCCAAGAGCGAATTTACCATTTTCCCCCTCTAGTGTATGCCAGCCTGGGTTCAAGTAGTACAAGACATAGAAGTTAGCGTCCTCCTGAGAAAGACAATGTGGAGTGAAGCCATCTATTATTGGCTACAGCAATAGGGCAAGGAGAAGGGTCCTGTGGTAGAAACAGTGGTGGCTACAGGCCCACAGGTGCTTCAAACTTTGAGGGACAAGAACATTCAAATTTTTTTTTCTTTCTTTCTCCTCTTGCTGCTTGACCTGGAATACAGATGCAGTCATGGCAGGTTTGGGTCGGTAACTTAAGCCCAAGATTTCTGGGGAACTGAAAAGGGAGTTCTAGGGAATCAAAAAGTATCAAAGAGGTCATGGATATATAAGGGTTGGGAAAGCAATCCCATAAAACTTAATAAATTCCTGCACTCACTTGAGTTGCACATGAATGGATCTAATCGTAAACAATATACCACATACTTTGAGAATGGAACTAAGAGATAGACAACTGCCCAGGTCCTAGAGTGGCTACTGAGTGACAAACACAGAAGACAGATGTAAATAACACTGCAAAGATACCAAAAACTGGAATGTATGTGAAAACACAAACCATAGGAAGCTGGTTAGAACATGGGGTTTAAAACAACTGGGTTGGTTGCCTCCTAAAGTAAAATATCAATATTTTCTATGGGATTTAAATAAGACTCAGTCTCATAAGATAATATTCAAAGTGTGTAAGTATAGGAATAGTTCATTGGCAAGCAAGAACCTTCTCCACCCCCCTCCCCAAAATTCCAATTCACGTGAGAAAAGACAAAGAACAGACACCAGTATTAAGATGGTTAAGATCCTGGGATTATCCGGCAAAGTCTGTAAGGCAGGTATTATAAAAGTGCTCAAATAAGTAAGGATAAACACTCTTGAAGCAAATACAGAGAAAGTCTAAACAAAAAACTAAAAGGTATAAAGCAGCACCAAATGGAAATTTTAGAACTAAAGCTATAATAACCCAGACTCTTCAAAAATAAGCAAACAAACAAACAAACAAAAAACCCCTAAATAATAAGCAAACAAATAAAACCCTCACTGTCTGGGGTCAGTAATCAATTGAAGATGAAAGAGGCAATAGTGAACTTGAAGATAAATCAATAGAAATTATGCAATCTAAGGAATAGAGAAAAAAGAGGAAAAAATAAAGAGACTCGGGATGATACCAAATGTCTAACATTCATGTTACAGGAGACCCAGAAAATGAGGAGAAAGTATAGTGTAGAACAAATTATTTGAAGATATAGTAACTGGAAATTCCCCAAATATGGTGAAAGACAGAAATCTAAGGATTCAAGAAGCCCAATAAGCTCCAAATGGTATAAATTCAAAGAAATTCACACTCAGAAGCATCATAATCAAACTGTTAAGCTTTAAAAACAGCAACAAATTACCAATATCAGGAATGAAAGAAGACTATTGCTTCCCTCCCTGAATAAATAAAAAGGATGAAAAAGGAATAATAAAAATAGATCTAATGTATGTAATTCAATAAGCTAGGGAAACAACTTCCCCCAAACCAACAACTTCCAAAAAATCTCTTATGATGAATTAAATAAGCATAATAGTTCTATAATTATGAAGCCACTTAATCCATCATTAAAAACCTGTGAAAAAGAAATCTCCAGGCCAAGATAGTTTTATTGCTAAATTCTACCAGGTATATACACAAGAAATAAAACCAAGGCTACATTAACTCTTGAAGATGAGGACACATTTCCCAACTCATGTTATGAAGTGAACATTACTATGATATGAAAACCAGAAGGACAATTTAAGAAATTTATAGATCAATATTTCTTACAAATAGAGATGCAAAATATCACTGAAGATATTAAGAAATTGAATCTAGTAATGTATAAAAGAATAGTTTAACATGGCTGAGTAGTATTTATCCCATGAATTCAAGGTTGGCTTAGTATTTGACAACCAATCAGTGAAACCTATCTGTGGTATAATAAAAAATATATGTTTGGTTTTTGTCCCTCCTCAAACCCTTGAAATCTCTGGGGTGAGAAGAATATTTTTTTGTGTGTGCTAATGAAATGTCTGGTGCCTGGAGGCCCCTTGATAGCATCAGAATGGAAGCTGGTTACCAGAATGACCTAGGCATGATTAGGTTGGCTCTTTTAGCTTTATATCCTCTACCCCACAACCCTAAGGAGGGGAGAGGGGCTAGATACTGAGTTAAACAACAACGACAGTGAGTTAATCAACCATGCCTTCATAAGGTGGTGACAGGAGTCAGAGAACTCCTGGGTTGGTGAGCACATTGAGGTACTACCAGGTACAGGGAGGGCCTACAGAGGGCATAGAAGTTCGGTGCACCACCCTTCTCCTCCCATCCGCTGCCCTATGCATCTCTTTCCTTTGGCTTTTCTGAATTGCAGCCTTTAAAATAAACTGGTAAGAATAATTAAAGCACTTTCCTGAGTTTGATGAACTTTTCTAACAAATTACTGAACATGAAAGGGCATGGATTTTGGAAACCCCCTGCGTTGTAGCCAAGTTGAACAGAAGTGTGGGTACCCTGGCCACCCAATACTTGTGATGGCATCTGAAGTGATGGTAGGCTTGTGAGACTGAGCCCTTAAACTCATGGTTTCCAATGCTAACTCCAGGTAGTTAGTGTCAGAACCGAATTGAATTGTA
Organism: Hyaena hyaena; assembly: GCF_003009895.1. Lineage (NCBI taxonomy): Eukaryota > Metazoa > Chordata > Mammalia > Carnivora > Hyaenidae > Hyaena > Hyaena hyaena. Next base: position 130,058 of record NW_024081690.1, on the reverse strand, counting down.
AGGCACTTAGTTGGTTCCTGGAGTGTTGGAGGGTTGGTTGGTGTAAAAAAAACCCAAATACTTAGTGTCAGAAGTTTTGGAAGTAAGGGTAGTACAGAGCATTTATTAATAGTCTAAGGAAGAAAAATCATGTGATGATATTAATTAATGCAAAAAAGGATTTTTCAGTATTCAGTATTCATACATAATAAAAGTTCTCAGCCAATTAGGACCAGAAAGAAATTTCTCCAACTTGATATGGGACACCTACAAGCTAACATCATATGTAATAGTGAAAGACTGCAATATCAATATGTATCTATTAGAATGGATAAAATAAAGATACTGACAATACAAGGACTGATGAGGAAGTAGAGCGGCTAGAACTCTTGTACATTGCTGGTGGAAATGTGAAATGATACAGTGACTTTGGAAAAAAGCTAAGGGTGCCTGCATCGTGTGACGTAGCAATCTGATGCCTAGGTATTTTTCCTAGAAAAGTGAAAGCTTATGTTCCCATAGAAGTTCACCTGTACACGGGCATTTGTAACAACTCTATTCATATTGGTGTCAAACTGGAAACAACACAAATCTTCTTCAGCAAGTGAATGAAAAACAAATTGTGGTATATCCATATATTGGAATACTACTAAGCACTACAAAGGAGTTAATTGTAGATACCAAACAAGTTGGATGGACTCTAAAGGCATTATGGCAAGTAGAAGAATTCAGCCTCAAAGGTTATGTACTGTTGATTCCATATATGTGACATTCTCAAAAGCAAAAGTGTAGTGGGGAAAAGTCAGGCATTAGGAGTGCATGAGAATTCCCCAAAGGGTGGCACAGGGGGTTTTTTTGAGGTGATGGAACTTCTCTGTATTCTAATTGTAATGGTGGGAACATTAATCTGTTCATGTGTTAAAACTCAGAAATATACATCTAAACAAAGTCAGTTTCACTCTTTGTTAATTTAAAAACAAAGTAGAAATAATAAAAAGCATGCAAAGTGACCAAAGTTAGAATATAGAATGATTTTTCCAACAAGTTGCTGAAATTATCAAAGATAGAAAAAGGCTATAAGAAAATGAAAAGTTTTATATAATTCTAACCAGAAGATTATAAAGATGAAAGAGGATTTAACCAAATTACTAATTTTTTTTTTAAATCAAATCCCAATACGTGTGAGCTGTGTAGTAATAGTTGATGCTTGGTTGGGGCAAATTGGGAGCAAGTATAAGGCAGCATAATTCTTTTTGAAGAACCCATAAACCTATGACACTCATATTTCAATCATTAGTAAATAATGAAAAATAACTGCAAAAAGGTTAAGACCTTTCAGAGATGCTAAACAATAGTGACCTTGAGTAGGAAGTAGAGGTTTGGATATATGCACGAATACCCACATTTCTTACAAGTTTCATGATGGGAATCAATGCAGAAGCTCAAAAATGAAACTGTATACTCAAGCTTATACTAAAATGCAGTAGTCCCCCAACTTTTCACTCCTCACTCTTAGCAATCATTTTTAAAGGCAACACCTTCACATTATTCCAGTTTCTTAAGCTTAAAAATATTATGTACATATTTTTAAATAATATGGTTATGTTGCTATTTTCCCTGTTTAGTTTCTGACTTAATATGTAAGGATTTAGACAGTTTACAACTTGTCCTTCTCCTCTCCCTACTTGTCTTAGTCCCTCAGACTGTTACACAAAATACATCAGACCGGGTGGCTTATAAACAACAGAAATTTATTCCTCACAGTTCCGGAGCCTGGGAAATCCAAGATCAAGGTGCTGGCAGATTTAGTATCGTGAGAGCCTGCTTTCTGTTCACAGATGGCACCTTCTTGCTGTGTCTTCACATGGTGGGTGGGGTTACGAAGCTCTGTGGGGCCTCGTTTATAAGAACATTATCCCTTTAATGAAGGTGCTACTCTCATGACCTGGCCCCTCTCAAAGCCCTTGTCTGTCAGTACTATAATTTTTTTTGGGGGGGGGAAGGTTAGGATTTTGACATATGAATTTTGGGGAGGGGGACACAAATATTCAGATTATAACATTCCTACTGTAATTATATTCACAGTTCTGCCTTTGCTCATTTCTGTAATTTTTAACTATATGAACCTAAATATCTTGTTGCATCATTAATGGAAGGTATCACTTGCATTTATTTTGTAAGACACCGGAACTCTGTCTTTTCCTTTACTGCTCCTCAGGTTTTGCTGTCTCTGATTCTGCCATATCCCCACCTAAAAGATGTTAATTAATCAGTTTATATTCATCTGAATTTGTTGATTCTTATTTTCTTTAATGAGTTATGATCACCTATTATCATTATTATTTTTTTTTTACAAATAGTTTATTGTCAAATTAGTTTCCACATAACACTCAGTGCTCATCCCCACAAGTGCCCTCCTCCATGCCCATCCCCCCTCCCCCCACATCCATCAGTCCTCAGTTTTTGTCAGCATTCAAGAGTCTCTCATGGTTTGCCTCTCTCCCTTTCCCCCACCATTTCCGCCCTTCTTCTCCCCCTTGTTCCTCCGTCAAGTTCCTCCTAATCCTCCTATACGTGCAAACATATGATATTTGTCCTTCTCTGCCTGACTTATTTCGCTCAGCATAACACCCTCAAGGTCCATCCATGTTGCTACACATGGCCAGATTTCATTGTTTCTCATTGCCATGTAGTATTCCATGGTATAGATAAACCACATCTTCTTGATCCATTCATCTGTTGATGGACACTTAGGCTCTTTCCATGTTTTAGCTATTGTGGAGAGTGCTGCTATGAACATTGGGGTACATGTGCTCCTATGCCTCAGCATTTCTGTATCCCTTGGGTAAATTCCTAGCAGTGCTATTGCTGGGTCATAAGGGAGTTCTATTGTTAGTTTCCTGAGGAACCTCCACACTGTTTTCCAGAGGGGCTGTACCAGTTTACATTCCCACCAACAGTGTAGGAGGGTGCCCGTTTCTCCACATCCTCGCCAGCATCTAGAGTTCTCTGATTTGCTCATTTTAGCCACTCTGACTGGCGTGAGGTGGTATCTCAGTGTGGTTTTGATTTGTATTTCCCTGATGAGGAGGGATGCTGAGCATCGTTTCATGTGTCTGTTGGCCATCTGGATGTCCTCTTTGGAGAAGTGTCTGTTCATGTCTTCTGCCCATTTCTTCACTGGGTTGTTTGTTTTTCGGGCGTGTAGTTTGGTGAGTTCCTTATAGATTCTGGATATTAACCCTTTATCTGATATGTCATTTGCAACTATCTTTTCCCATTCCGTTGGTTGCCTATTAATTTTCTGGGTTGTTTCCTTGGCTGTGCAGAAGCTTTTAATCTTGATGAGGTCCCAATCATTTATTTTTGCTCTTGATTCCCTTGCTTTTGGGGATGTGTCAAGTAAGAAGTTGCTGCGGTGGAGGTCAAGGAGGTTGTTTCCTGCTTTCTCCTCTAGGGTGTTGATAGTTTCCTGTCTCACGTTCAGGTCCTTTATCCATTTTGAGTTTATTTTTGTGCATGGTGTGAGAAAATGATCTAGTTTCATTCTTCTGCATGTTGCTGTCCAGTTCTCCCAACCACCTATTATCATTATTTTAATGCTCACCTTTAGCTCACGGAAGCCTCTTGAGTTGTCCTTCTGATACATTTTCATCCTTCTTTGAGGATATCTTATTTTTGCCACGGAAAAATGTTTCAGGCTCACCTTTGCTTTTCCTCATGTGGTCTGGAATTAGACCACATATTCTTGGAGAATAGTATTTGGAAATCAAGTTTTGGGTAGAAAGTCTGCTCTTGGTTCCTGATGTGTTATTATTTCTAGGTCCTCTCAGTGGTCATAACTAGGAAATTTATGTCTGTATATATCTCCATATAGGTATATATGCACACATATGTACATATACATATATATGTATTTTAAAATACATATCTATATCTGTATATGTGTATGTTTATATAGGGATATAAAGATATGTATGTACATTGAAAATATAACATTTATATGTAATATACAATTATAAATATAGATTGTATATATACATATAGATTATATAGATATAAATATATACTTGTATAAATACATATAGATTTGTATATATATATAAATAAACATAGATTGTATATATACACACAAATATGTATGTACAAATACATATATATACAAATCTCTATGTATTTATATAAATCTACAATCTATATGTGTATATACATACAATCTATGTGTATTTATAATTGTATATTACATATAAATGTTATATATATTTGTAATGTATATATATACAAATCTATATGTATTTACATAAATATATATTTATATATTTAAAAGCATGACCTAATACTGACACTCAGCTCCAATTCAGCATCACAGGTATTACCTTTCCTTCTGTTGTTTTTTTTTTTTTAATTTATAACATACACTTTCTCTTCTGTAACTTTCCTGATAGAAAAAGTTAAATCTTCTGTGACTTGTATGTGTTGATTCTAAAAATTGAAAAACAATGAACATATTTTAGGTTGTTATGGTAGCTCAATTATTCATTGTAAAGACAAAGAGTGCTTGTTAGGATTCCTTTTACTCCTGCACATTTATGAATTCAATACAGCTATCTCTCTAGTATTCAAAGGAGAATGTTTCCAGGGATAAACTAAATGGATTTTCTGTTTTGAAAATATTTTTAGGGGCGCCTGGGTTGCTCAGTTGGTGAAGCATCCCACTTCAGCTCAGGTCATGATCTCACAGTTCGTGGGTTCGAGTCCCGCGTCGGGCTCTGTGCTGACAGCTAGCTCAGAGCCTGGAGGCAGCTTCAGATTCTGTGTCTCCCTCTCTCTCTGACCCTCCTCTGCTCACACTGTCTCTATCTCTCTCTCTCAAAAATAAACAAAGCATTAAAAAAATTTTAAATAGTTTTAAAATTTTAAATTCCAGTATTAGTTAACATAAAGTGTTACATTAGTTTCAAGTGTACAATATAATGATTCAACACCTCCATACATCACCCTGTGCTTATTACAACGGGTGCACTCCTTAATCCCCATCACCTAATTCACCCCCTCCCCGCCATCCACCTCCCCTCTGGTAACCATTTGTTTGTTCTCCCCAGTTAAGAGTCTGTTTCTTGGCTTCTCTCTCTCTTTTTTTTTCTTGTCTTTCTTTGCTCATTTGATGTGTTTCTTAACTGCTACATATGAGTAAACTTGTATGATATTTATCTTTCTCTGACTTATTTCACTTACCATTATACACTCTAACTCCATCTATGTCACTGAAAATGGCAAGATTTCATTGTTTTTTTAAATGACTGAATAACATTCCATTGTGTATATATATCACATCTTCTTTATCCATTCATCTACCAATAGACACGGACTGATTCCATAATTTGGCTATTGTAAGTAATTTTACAGTAAACATAAGGGTGCATGTATCCCTTTGAATTAGTGGGTTTTTTTTTTTTTTTTTGTAGTTGTTTGGGGGTAAATACACAGTAGCAGGGTAAGAATCAGAGGGTAGTTCTATTTTTAATTTTTTGAGGAAATTCCATACTGTTTTCCACAGTGGCTATTCCAGTTTGCATTCTCACCAACAAGGCAAGAGGGTTCCTTTCTCTCCACATCCTCACCAGCACTTATTGTTTCTTGTGTTTTTTATTTTAGCTGTTCTGACAGTGTGAAGTGATATCTCCTTGTGGTTTTGATTTGCATTCCCCTGATGATGAGTGACATAGAACATCTTTTCAGGTGTTTGTTGGCCATCTGGATGTCTTCTTTGGAGAAATGTCTGTTCATTTCTTTTGCCCATTCTTAAATTGGATTATTTGTTTTTGGGGTGTTAGGTTGTAAAAGTTCTTTGCATATTTATCAACCCTTTATCAGATATGTCATTTGCAAAAATCTTTTCTCATTTAGTATCCTGCCTTTAGTTTTATTGATTGTCTTCTTTACTGTGCAGAAGCTTTTATTTTGATGTAATTCCAGTAGTTTATTTTTGCTTTTATTTCCCTTGCCTCAGGAGACATATCTAGAAGGATGTTGCTACAGTGGATGTCAGAGAAATTACTGCCTGTCCTCTCTTCTAGTATTTTTATGGTTTCCTGTCTCACATTTAGGTCTTTAATCCATTTTAAATTTATTTGTGTGTGGTGAAAAAAATGGTTCAGTTTCATTCTTCTGCATGTTGCTGTCCATTTTTCCCAACACTGTTTGTTGAAGAGACTGCCTTTTTCCCATTGGATATTTTTTCCCAGTTTTCTCTTTTACACTTTTCACCAACTGACTTTATTCAGTCTTTAGGGTTTTCCCTCACTAGTGATAATACTGGTTACCTGTGCATGTCTTCTCACACTCATTTCCTTCTGAGAATTCTTTTTGAGCCACTAATCTTGCTGCTTCAATTTGGCCTGGGTGTATGCATCAAGGCTCTTCTGAATTAAATGCACTGTTTCCTTCATCCTTTGGGTAGTTTTTAAATCTCACTTTGCTAAATGTATACCCAAAAAAGGGTCTATCCAATTTTTTTTAATGTTTTAATGTTGGGGAAATGCTTTTATTCTGTCCTGTGATAAATCAAGCCATTTTGGATGGTTATAAAAATCAGATAAAAATATGTTTCCATTGTCATTCAGCATCTTATGATGCCAATGAGGAGTCTGATACCAACTTGGTCCTTGTCTCATTTTAAATGACTCTGTGAACATATTTAGAATCAAATCTTTATTCCTATAGTTCTAGCCTCTCATATTAGTGAGTCTAGACTGGGATTACTTTTTTTATATTAATTGTGCTAGGCACCCTGTGGGCACTTTTAGTCTTACTAACTCTTAAGATTTTATTTCCTACTATTTCTTTAATAATTTCCTCCCTTCTTTCTTTTCTTCCTTTGATCCATGTTAATCAGATATTGGTATTCCTGGATTGATCTTTTATATCCAAATATTTTTCTTTTTTAGATTAAATATGAGATGACCTTTTTGTTTGTTTTACATTCTTCTAATTTTTCTGCTAAAACCTACTATAAACTTTTTACTTTAACAAAGTTTAAAAATGATCTTGAAATGGCCAACAGACACAGGAAACGATGCTCAGCATCCCTCCTCATCAGGGAAATACAAATCAAAACCACACTGAGATACCACCTCACGCCAGTCAGAGTGGCTAAAATGAGCAAATCAGAGAACTCGAGATGCTGGCGAGGATGTGGAGAAACGGGCACCCTCCT
>NW_024081690.1:47500-121835 GCF_003009895.1 Hyaena hyaena | reverse complement strand
ATATATATATATATATATATATATATATATATATATATTGCAGGTGTGTATATATATGTATATATGTAATATATATATATTGTGTATATATATATATATATATATATAGCAGGTGTATATATTGTGCTGATATTTGGATATGCATTCTCCCTGCTTTTTGACATCCCTTAAGTTACAATATTCTCACAATTGATAATGTTTTGAAATAGTTTAAATATGTATATTACCTTTAAAAAAAAGTGAGGTCTTAGGTAAATAGGCAATGAGCCCATATGCTTTGTGTAATGTTTTGAATCCAACAAATTCCGTTGTTTTTTGTGTTTTGAAGTTCCAAGCAAAACTTGGTATTCCTAAGTCGCTCTGTTTGGTACCTTTGTCATAAATAAGGTTTAACATAGCGTAGTATGCTTAGCACTTTTTATGTTTTTATTTATGAAGGAGTTGAATGGAAGGAACTATAAAAATAGTAGTAGAATATTATGGAGGAATTATAATTACTAATATAATTAATTGTATAATGATAATATGTAGAAAGTACTCATGCAGAAAATGACCAAAATTTAAATGAATGAATTGAAGGAAAAACAGTAATTTCTCCTTGTTAGTATGATGAGTGTATTTTCTGTGTTGGAAAAGACAAATTCTTGGGAAGTCCCTATCTGTGTTTCATGGGCTCTTATTCCCTAAAACTGCCTTATTTCTGTATCTCTCTCCTTCTCTCTAATTTCCTTTGTGAAATAAGTTTGAGAAACATGGCACGTGTTTGTCTTGGAAAGTCATAAAATTCATTAGCATGTTAAAGACTGAAAAGTCTTGTAATTAAGAAACCCATTAACATTGCTTAATCCAGTGTATCCCAACTTTTTGATTATAGAAATTAGTTGTTTGATATTAAATTATAATCCCACAATAAAATTCATGTTTCAGAAAACATCTTTGGATAATGCTGATATAATGGAATAATAAACCTTGGTTTTCAGACATGATCCTGGCATAAAATAATAATCAGGTTTTTGTTGTTATTTCATATTTTGTCCCCATTTCTTGCTCTTCTAATTGGAGTTTATTCTCTAGTCTCTAAATATAGATTCTCTTAGAGGTCTCTTTCTCTTTCTTATTTTCCATTCTTCCTCCTATCACATTAGAATTATTGCCAGAATTCTCTGTGTTCTTTGTTACTTAAAAAAACCCTCCCTAGATCTTTTTTTCCACAGAATTCATCAAACATTTCCATTTTGCTTTACTTAAAGAATACTATGTATTTGGAAGTAGATAAATATGCTAGTCACCTAAAATAAATCAGTAGGCAGTGTTTCTTTGCTCAATTTGTTTTCTATTAAAAAAGAGAAAATGGGTGAAACAATGCAAACGAGAGATGCAATTACATGACCCCTGTCCTCTTTCTGTCTCTAGCAGAGAAAAGTATTCATTTTGCTGCTTTTTATTTTATGAAAAGGTATTAAGACCTTTGCCTCAAAGGTGTAACAGCAGAAGGACAAGACCCCCTCTTTTGACTTCAGAGGGTGAAGTCATTCTCCTCACCCTGTGAGAGTCAGCTAGTAGGCCGCTACATATTGTTCTCTATTAGGAAATTCTTCCTGGAATCCTGTAGTAAACTTTCAGAGGGAAAAGGCAACTAAAGTCAAATTCCCTTGTGGAATGCTGAACACAAGAAATCTATTAGTAGCGCTTTTGACTTTTTTCCCCCAGAAATTTATCAGTTATTGATGTAGACACATTATGTTGTCTTTCTTCAAATTGTTAATTGTTCTCAATTATTCCCAGTGAGGCTGGGCTTAACTCATTTTCACCAGACTTTAAAACAGAAAGAGGGGATGTTCTCCCTTCTCCTAAAAAGAACTAATTCTAATGTAGCCTTAGTTTCTTGTCTTTGTATGTGAATGATCAAAGTGATTAGTGATTATAAGCCATTCCGTCATGTATCATGTGAGGTTAACAAACAATAGGTCAGAATCTATTGTCAGAATGTGACAGAGTAACTTACTGCCATTGAATAGTAATATTTTTGTGCTATGGTTACATTGTTAAGCAAACTAAAATAAGCAAATCTTCATGCCAGGGTCTTAGTTAATGTCATTTTGCTTGGCTGAGAAAATCTGAAACATCTCTGAGAAGACATATTTTAAGAGAGCATTAGGACATGCATATTTTTAGGATGCTAATAGAGCCTATCACCCTCTTTGGTTTTAGCTGCCAGAAATTATGATTCATAGTTCTTGATAGCATAGAACAGAAAACATTGTAAAGGGAAAGAAATTCTAACAGATTGCTCAGGAATGATTCTAAGTGTCAGTTAATCAAACATTTCTATTTCATCCCTTCAGGAAAATGCACACTCCTGGTTTGAAAAATGGATCTAGAAAAATATTTATTTTTTGCTTTCTAATAGCCCATAATTATTGATGAATTCTCAGTAGTATTGAGAAAACAGAACAGTAAAAGAATATTTAGCAGTATCATGATTTATAATAATAAACTGACACAGGTGGAAAGTTGTTGGTGAAGAATGTTTCAAAGGAACAAAGGGTGTGTGTGTGTGTGTGTGTGTGTGTGTTAAAGATTCCAGAAAACACTGTAATATGTATTACTCTTATTTTTGTTACTGTTCTAGAGAAAAAAGCCAATTGTAGAAGTACTTTTTTTAAAAAAATTAAAATTTATTTATTTATTTTGAGAGAGACAGGGACAGTGTGAGTAGGGGAAGGACACAGAGTGAGAGAGATCCCCAAGCTGGCTCCTTTATGCCAGTGCAGAGGCCGATGTGGGGCTTGAACCCACGAAACTATGAGATCATGACCTGAGCTGAAAGCAAGAGTCCAACAATTAACTGACTGAGCTACCCAGGCACCCCAAAGAAGCACTTTGAATAAAATTTTAAGATTTACTTTGAATGAAGAATTTCAAAATATGTGACAACAGTCTAAATCTGTTGTGTTATTTTAGAAAGCTTTGGAGTAATTTAGACTTGGGGGTTGAAAGAGAACTACTTGCTATTATTATGATAGTCAAGATATTCTGCATTGAGAAAGAACTGCAGCAGTCCTAAGTTATGTGTGGTTTTGATTGTGGTCATACATTTTCTGATGCTACTGGTTCTTTACTAATGTTGACATTACTTATGACATAGTTTTCTCTCAAATTTTAGTTGTTTGGACTATTATTATTACCTGTTCACCTTAATAGATTTCTACTCCCCTTTTCTTATTACAGCACATTTTGAAATATATCGAGATGTGAAGAGAACTCTATTGCCATTGAGAAACTTGCAGTGTGATGGTTTAGCTTTTGAATGAGCTTTTACATAAAAGCAACTGCTTTGTGGGAATTTTCAGGTATGAAAACATGTCTCACTTACAGAAAAACCCCCTCTTACCCAACTGATCAGCGGGCCTTAAAAAAAATGCATGTGTGGGATATTGCAGATTGAAGTGTGCAAAACATTTGTGTTTTAATTAAAATTTTAGAGGAAAAACTCATTCACATGAATTAATAGCAAGATTTTTAGCAGGTTGCATAAATGGTGACAAAATTTACATCTTTGTATTCAAGAAGAGTATGGAGTTACTTGGTGAAGATCACTACATATGTTAAATCCTTTCAACATGTGCTATAAATATTAAAGATCTGTGGCTATTAAATTATGGGAGAGCAAATGACTCATGAGTAATTACAAATACCTGTTCTGCTTCTACTTCTCACTTATTTTATGAAAAGTAGCATGGAAATGAAATGCAAACATAACATAAAAGAGTATAACTTCCTGTTAAATGATGCTTTATCATATAATGCAATATTACTGGCTAATTCAGTGCAGGACTAAACCAACATTTGAAGAAAATGAGCATCCCTGAGGCTAGGAGCCTCAGGACTCTAAAGTGCATGCTGTTTTGCATGTCTTTCTAAAAACTTCTGTTTTCTTTTTTAATTGTTCCTGTGGAATAGCCAAGATTTTAGATTAAAATGGATTTCACACATCATGAAAGTCCAAAGAAGCAATAGTATAGAAGATAGCAAAAGCTTGTACAAAAACTATCTATAGAGCTGATGAATGAATGAAATAAAAGATGGCCCTGTTACAGTTTTTATTACCAATCAAATATGTCTGTGGCAATTCTTTTTGTCTCTTAAGTAGGGGGAAGGGCGATCCTTATCCCCTCACCTGTTTTCTTTTTGCTTTTTGTGTCTTTTTGTTCCATCTGGCACCGACAAAGAGGCTGCTTCCTTCAATCTGCTGTCCAAGGGAAGAGCCACTAGTTGATGCTTGGACACATGGATACTTTGTCATTAGGAAGGAGGGGGGGGATGTAAGAGCGACAGGGTCATAGAACTTTGGAAAGGAGGAGAATGCTCCTTTAGCGCCTCAAAATTCCAGGCCTTCCAAAAGGTAACTTAGCTCTCATTGCTTTTATATACTGACCGTCCGGTTCAGATCCTGTCCAAAAAAGGATTCCACTGCTTAGAAAAGACTGCAGACCTCCGAGAACATCTTGTCATTTTGTAGGGGAAGAACTAGAATAAATGGCTAGAGAAAGGTACCGAGACGCTAAGGGGCCTCACACTCTTCAAGGTAAACAAAGCTGGAAGGGACATTGGCAAACATCAGGAAAAATAAAACTCATGCCTTTGATGATTTATGAAATATGTTTTTTCCATTATCAGGCTTGATCCCTAGAGATCAGATCCCTCACCAGAACACATAGTAAATGAACAATGTGACCAGGAAGGGACACGTGATCGTTTTGAACCTTAGCTCTTGTTCAGTGCTGTTCCTGGTAAGCCAGTGTATGCCAGAGCCACCACTCTTCCTGGGGTAGGAGCAAACGCCCGTATCTGAGGGTGACAAGGGCCTGGGCTCTGTGGTACTTGACTCCTATCTGAATAGAGCAAATTAAAAGAAGGTAAGCAGGGGGGAGTCTTTCCCTGTCTTCCCCGCCTGCCTTGGGCTAGTGTGAGGGAGTGGTCCTGCTAGGCTTGTGTGCCTTTACAACCTGCACTTTTTCTCCACTTAGCTCTCTTCCCCTAAGGCTGGAATGGGGGGTGGCATGTGGTTCCTAGCGAGTGTTAGCCAGACTTTAGGCCACAGATCTGGAGCCTGCCTCTCTAATCAGCCTTATGATCTCTGGCAGGCTGGGTTTTGTTTGTTTGTTTGTTTGTTGTTTTGTTGCTTTGTTGTGTGTGTCTTATTTTTCAATTGGTTGCAAATCCCAGTGGAAGGAAAGCAGTTTCTTACTTAACTGTCTAAAAACCCCAGATCCATATCCTATAAACGTAACAACAGGGAAGGAAAGGCTCCTCCAAGAACCTGACGATACCCATGCGACCTCAATCTGCTCTTCAAATTTACTGCAATTTTCAGAGAGTTCTCACTTCTGTGACCACTCAGAGTTACCCCTTTCTCCCCCTCCCCCACTGTTCTCTTTTGTAATACTCTGTTCTTTTATCACATAACACTTGTCAGCCTCTTCAATTTATTTGTATATTTTCTTGTTTGATTTTACCTTGAAGAAAGCTCATCTCAAGCTATTGATTAAGTAACTATGTTAGTAATTGGCTAACAGGTAAGAATAGTTAAGTATGCAGACAGAAATTATGCCGAATTAACTTAGGTGTAGTTATGACTGTAGCAAATACCTTCCAGTAACAGTTAGTTCTTCTGTCTACAGTACTGCTGAAATTCTTCCAAGTGAACACAGTGGGATCTAGGTCAGGACCAGGTCCTTTTCTTTGTCATCTTGGTTTATGCCTCCTCTGCTTCCTAGTCTTGACTCATCACAGATGAGAGCTAATGTCATCTATACCTATCAGCTTTGACCCAGTCACAGCCTGAATCAGAGCAGTAGTCACTGCTAGAAAGTTCTCAGGCTTCAATTGTGCTGAGATGAGCTGTTCAAATATAGCTATTTCTGTTACATGCCTATTGTGCCGGCAACTATGTTCTTCTTCCTAAGCATAAAAATTATACATTATTGAGAGTGTTAGTGGTGACACTCTCTGCCAGTGTCTTCTGCAAAATTCTGTTTGCCTGTCAACACCCATGAATGCTTGTGGGAGAGAAGTTTCACAGTCCTTCCTGATTTGGGGTATAAAGAGGGACACATTTCTGGAAAGCTCTCTTCATTAGTTTAAATACTTTTCCTCCATGAGTGGTTCTTACCTCCTGCAAACCAGTAACACTCTGCACATAACATCTTCCTTACCTGAGACCACACACTTAGGCACTTAGGATAGGAGTTTCTGCTTGACAATTTCTGGCCTATATCGTTGACTAATTTTTTTGAAAACATTCAGGAACAAGTATCTTAAATTAAGATTAAAAACCACCTTGATGCATTATAAGTTTGATATCGTCCAAAAGGCTTTTTTTTCTTTTAGGCAAATGCTGAGGCTTATGAGGTGAGATATTATTTTCTTGTTAAGAGCTGGCACTCTTGTTTTCTTTGGTAGAAAACTAACACATTTCTTGAGGATTAACCCTGTTCTAGGAACTGTGCTGAGCATAAATATTAAAATGTAACACTGATCCCAGGGAAGGAAGAAACATGTCTGTCCAGGTGCATTGGCAAGAGTAGAGTTAGTTTTATATTTTAGTGAAACTTCACTGTCTTTATAAAGTTGTGTTAAAAACTAATGTCTGTAAAAGTTTCAAAATGAAAAGTAAAAAAACAAAAACAAAAACAAAAAAAACACATGCTGATGGTTCACGATGTCTTTTTCCAACGCGTCTTGATAAGAGGCAAGGCCTGGGGGGAATTGAATGCTGTCCAGTCCGGTCCTTTGTCTTCGGTCTCAAAAGCCTGATTTCAATCACACATCAAGAGTGAATCCATTGTTCAGGATGACTGATGTGGAATCAGAATGTCATCTTATTAGTTTAGAGTGAAAAACGCAACCCACAAACCCACCTTATAAGCACGCTCCCTCACTTTGGGGAGCTCTCCTGGCCATCTGATTTATTGACAGAAGTGTGCTTGGTGAACCTAGAATGAGAAAAAGGCAAATCAAATGGTAGGTGAATTTAGGTAGACATATCTACCTCATATTAGGAATGGGAGTTGCCAAGGTTTTGGCTAAGTATTTGCCTCTCATAGGCAGAGCTGGATAGCATTGTCAATATGAGCCTCCATAACTTTTCTAATGCTTTGATGGCGACCAATTCACTTTTGAAAGTGCACTTTCCCCTCCTTTTGTTTGTAGGTTTCATTTTTATCTTTGCTAAAATGGTCAATTCAACTATAATCAGTTCCTGCAGAACTTAGAGTCATTTCTTCTCTACAGTGGCTATATATATCTTATCTGGTAGATCACGCATAATCCCAAATTAAATTTCTCAGGATTAAATCTGGACTTAAAATACGGAAAACACTATTCTTACAAATGTTGTGCAGATCAGCATTAATTGGTTGGCTAGCTGGTTAATATTGTATTTCAGCCAATTGCAGAAGGACAAAAAACAGTGTTGTCAATAACAACTGAGACATTAGAAAAAGGGGAAGAGGGGGCTACAAATAAGGATTGTCATTGTTTAGGTGTACCTTCTTAACTTCCGTTTGCAGGAGTAGTTGGTCCTCATTTGCTTGCTTCATGCTTAGCCTGCACAAAAGAGAGGGTCCTGGTTTGCTACAAATTTGTAAAGCTGTGCTGCTCTTTTTTCAGATAAAGTACCTTAGAGCAAAGCTCTTGATTTCAGTTTTGGATGGGAAATTTTAAATTGTCTAGTTAATTTTTATTTGTTTATTTATAATCATGCGGACATTACTTGGTTGATGCTCTACTTTGCTGTTGCTCTCCCTGTACAGATGTCCGGTTGGAACTTCCTTTCCATGCACCTGTCTTCTCCTGAGTTGTGTCTTTAACATCGGGGGAGAGGAAAAAAAGCTGCAAGATTACCTTTCTGCCCAAACCATCCTAAGGACCTTCTATTTCTTTTCCAGGATTTCACAGAATTGAAAGTCTGAGATCACTATGTATGTAGGGCATGGGAAAATTGGGGGAAACTCATGGGAGTGAGGTGATTATTGGGAAAGAATGGAAACAGATCAGTTAGGAAAGAAATATTTGTTAACAGAACCAATAAAGCTATTTTTATTCTTTACTGGAGATCAGAAGACTGTTAAGAAAAATCTGAAAGAAATAAAAAATTAGACCATTTAAAATTAACTTAAAATCTATAGTTTAAATCTGAAGTATGCTTACTTGCAGGACATTTTCATGTTTTATATTGAATCAGATGACTGTTCAGGTTTTCACAATAAAAGACTTGCCTTAGAATTGACAATCTGGATGTCATTGTGAAGGCAGAAAAACAAGATCCTCAGGTAATTCTACAGACATGCTTTTCAGTTTGAGTAGTATACACTTATCATTATTTGGAAATTTGTCTTGGGCATGTCAGATCAGAGGCTTATACTATTATAGACCGTAGAACATGAGCAAGACAATTTTTATTCCCATTGTTCTGGATATCATAATCAAAAATCTCATAAGGTAGGGGAAACTTCCATGTTTTGGCTAAATATATAACAATTATATACAAATAGACAAATCATACACACTTTGTTACCTCCCATTTAATTTCCATACAATATGGAAAAACCTTAGTTTATAAGACTAACTGAGCACAGATCCTTACTCTGAATCAGAGGGATTAGGGGCTGGGTGAAAGATTGCTGCCTGGATTTTTGTTTAAAACAAACTCCCACTACTACTACTACTACCACCCATTCTCTCCTCCTCCTTCTACTACTACTACCACTGCAGCTACTACTACCACTACCACCACCATTACCACCACTACCACTGCTACCCATACTTCTCCTCCTCCTTCTACTACTACTAGCACTATGACTACTACTGCCGCTACTACTACCATCACTGCTACTACTACTAACACTGCTACCACTACTACTACTACAACTTCTACTACCACTACGACTACTACTGCCACTACTACTACCATCACTACTACTACTACTAATACTGCTACCACTACTACTACTACTGCTACCACCACCACCACTACTACTGCTACCCATACTCCTCTTCCTCCTTCTGCTACTAATACCACTACTACCACCACTACTACTACCACCACCACCACTACTACTACTACTACTCCCACTACTACCATGACCACTACTACTGCCTCTACTACTACTACTCCCACTACTACCACGACCACTACTACTGCCTGTACTACTACTGCTATTAAAGAGAACTCTGGCATTGCATAGATGGTGGTCTTTGAGGGAAGTGATTCTTCTAATGTTGCCTGTGCTCTTGCAAGCTCTGGTGAAGCTCGGAGCCCTACACCGGGTGGAGGAAACCCCTTGCCAATTTGTTAAGAGTGCTCTGGACACTCTTTACATGGGCTGGATGGAGAGGTCTGCTCGAGTAACAAGGAGATCGTAAGCAGAATTTTCCTAGAAACCAGATGGGAGACTAAATGAACACCCTCCAAACAGTAATTCTCAAATACTGGCTGGTGGACCCAGGCTGATCCATGATGACATTTTAACGGTATTGCAGGGAAATAAGATATTCAAGGAAAATTGTTTTTCATTAAGTGCATTCTTTTTGTAGAATTATCCTTTATCGAGAGATTCTGCACTTTCTACTTTTTGATGTTTGTATGGTATCGTGATATAGTGATAAGGGATGTAGTTTTATTCCTTTAATTTTCTTTCTTGACAAAATTTTGAAAAGCAATGGTAACTTGGTGAACTTTCTAATGTTTTGAGGGATTTTTATTGGTTCACAAAAATGTGGAAGTCCAAGGAGCCCAGGACTAGAAGTGTGCTAGCCTGCTGTGTAACAACCTCTTCCTTTATTCTTCTTGCTTAGCTTTTATGGCGACATCATGAGTATTCGACCTGGTGACTCTGTCCTCATTTTATCTGAGATTAGAAACCAGATACAGGGGTGGTTTTAAAGCTGTTTAACACTACCCAAAGCTTAAGGATTTTTTTGGTAAAATTTGGCCAATATAGTTATGGCCTAAATATTGTTAACAGAGGGCCACTGTCAGATTCTGGAAGTGTCTCATAAACAAATATTACATTTTATACTGGCACAGTTTGTGTGTTTGTACATTATTTATGCTTAACTCTGACAAGTGATAGAAACAAAGTGGATTCTGCACCTTTAGAAAACATGTTGCCCAGTTAACAAGAATGTTTTGGGTAGTTTATATGCCAGAGCTAATCTGGGTTCCCATACCTTGTGAGTATACCTCTAAATACTAAGCCCGTCCTTAATTTCGGCTGGTGATGTACACAGCACAAGCACAGCATCAAGATGGCTTCTCAAATTGTTCGAATGCGCTGGGAAACTGACCTGTACTACTTACTAAACTGGGTACTGAAGTCGACATATTTATAAAATTACTGAATATTTGGATGAAAGAGACTTTGAGTCCCTGTAAATCAGCGTTACCCAAACTAACTTGGGTTGCATCTTACTTACTTCCCTAAATTCTGTGCAATCGACTCCAGATATGGCATAGATGAGAAAATAGAAGACGTGGGTGGGAGGGAGTCAGCTTGAATAAAAATTCTGCATCATTATTCTGACCCAAACCCCATCTGCTTACCAAGACCTTGCTATTTTTCTAGGAGGGTCATTTTATTATTAAGCATTAAGAAAACTTCCATGCTTCAATTACCTTAAACAACAATAGGTTCTATTTAAAAATTTGATAGCAATCTTTGTCTTTGATGGAGTTTAAAGGTATATTATTACAATAAATTCTTGATGATGTTGTCAAAAGCAAAACAAAATTATTTAGAATAATTTTCTTTTATTAAAGATGAGACAAATGCAATAATCATATGGCCACATACATACTTATTACATACAACTATGTCTGCACAGGAGTACCAACTGAGGAGTTTTATTTTTTATTTTTGAAAGTATTTATTTTGAGAGAGACAGAGACAGTGTGAGTGTGGGAGAGGCAAAGAGAGAAGAAGATAATGAATCCCAAGCAGAGCCTGCACTGTCAGACCAGAGCCTGATGCTGGGCTCAAACTCACACAACTGGGAGATCATGACCAGAGAGAAACCAAGAGCCTGCTGCTCAACTGACTCAGTCAATCAGGCACCCCTCAACTGGGGAGTTTTGAACCATACTGATGCACGGGCCCACCTGGTTTGGGACTGGACCTGATAATTTAAAAAAGTCTTTTAGAAATGTTTATATTTGAGAGAGAGAGAGAAAACAAGAGTGGGGGAGGGGCAGAGAGTGAGAGAGAGAGAAGGAGAGAGAGAGAGTGTTAGAAGCAGGATCTGTGCTGTCAGCACAAACCCTGATGTGGGACTCAAAATCCTGAACAGTGAGATCGTGTGTGACCTGAGCTGAAATCAAGAGTTGGGTGCTTAACCAACCAGGCCACTCAGATTAAGGTCCAGGCAGCCTTGGACCCAAATTTTTTAAGGCTACCCAGCTGATTCTCATAGCTCTGGAGAAGTGTATATTCTGTCCTAAGACCAGATGCTTCTGAAAAGACGTGACTACCCAAATAAGGGTTTTTTTTACATATTATCTGTCCTCATACAATTTAGTTACAAAGATTGAATTTAAAGTCGGTTTGTTCCTAAGGAGTTGGTTTCTAGGGGGATAAATGGAAAGAAGGTATTTTTGAAGGGAACCTTGGTACTTTTTTCCCCCCACAGCCTTATAACACCCTCTGCATCTATCATCCCTTTGTTTACATCCTTCCTCCTCTTCCAGAGCTGATTCCCAGCTCCTTCCACTGTGAACCCTCATCCACCAATGAGCTTCTATCTGCCATTCTGAGTGTGCTTTACCATCCTTGCATATGTTTAATTCTTTAAAACCTGCTGGAGTTCAATGAAAGACCGGGAAACATAGGAATGATGCCAGGAGACAGGGTGGTGAGTGGAGGAGGATCTTTCCCCAAGGGACTGGACGTATTTTAGGATCAGACTATGTATATACATCTGTACGCATTTATGCAATAATACATAGATGTGCTCTAGGTATGAATTTATCCACTTAGTATCTGCTGTTGGGCGCCAAGGGTGTGGAAGAGGACAGTGAGACAACGCGTCTCTCTCTTTCTGCTGTTTTGTGTGTTGCCCCAGCTCTGGCTGGGGGACCTTGAGATCTTTGGTATCCTTAGCCTTGCCCAGTGGCTTACATATTGGAGCTCAGTAAAGGTCTATGAAATGAATGTGTGTTAAAATGAGGGAAGGAGGAAAGGAAGAAAGAGAGGAATAAAAATGTACTTAAGACGGTAATCAACATGACATGACAGAGAATGTATAGTTTTGATGTTTTCAGTTGTGTGCATGTAGGTCAGGGAAGTGCGGATACTTGCGCAGAGACTGGCCCATGGGGTTGTGTGCACAAAGATGGTCCCTAGAAGGCCAGGACCTAGGATCCTTCATATCCTCAAAGGAGCCTCACGATTCCACACGGGAGCTGCACAAGGGGTGAGGAATGGGTGCAGAATAGAAATCTAGACCCAAAATAGCTTCAGTAGTCATGGAAATAGCTTTTCAGTGGCCCCCATCTCCCCCTGACTGGAGAATCGTACTTCTGTACTTCTAGATGTCTTCCTTCTAAGATTGCTTAGAAAACAGGGTGGGATCTCCTGCCTTGTAGGGAAAAAAAAGCCTTAAGAACAGTGAGATTTCAGGGAACCCTTAGCTTCTGGCTTCTAAGAATTAACAAGCAATCTGGACCTGTGCTGTGGGGAAGAAACGGGAAATGAAAAGAACCATGTTTCAATGAACTTTTCCCTCAGTTATCTGTCTTTGCTTGTTTTACTTTTTTTTTTCTTCCTCATTCTCTCACTGTTCCTCATATGTTATAATACTTTGACTGGATAGATTATATTTCCTAATAATGAGAAACTGAGGCTGGTCACAGAATTTTAAAGTTATCTATAGTTTTATATGTTCTTATGTTTCATTGTCATAATTTTATATATTTTATATTATCTTGTTTCATAATTTGACATCTATTTTTCTTTGAAGAATAGTTTGGTCTCTGTGTGTCTGGGTGTGGGTGAGGGCATATACATTTCTTATCCTAGAGTACTGCAAATTTTGCTTCTGAAAAAGACACCATGGTTTCCTTCCACAAGGTCATTAACAGTTTGTATTCATGTTAAGAACTGATTCTTCTCCACAATTAAATATTCAAAGTCACCTGTGCTGGTTATCTTATGACAGCCCTCCTAGGCCATTCTCTCCCTGAGAGAATGATTGCAGACACTGCTCTCTACTTTCCGGCTGGTCTCTGACACAGTCTCTGACAATGGCGGAGCAGAGGGTGAGGAGAGTGGGGTGTAGGTGTTAGTTCCCCCAGCTCCCTCCCTGGTGGGCGATTGTGAGTTGGCTGTGGCCCTCTATCCAAGACCCGGCCTCTGTGTGGTGAGTGGTCCTTTGCAGTCACCTCTCTCTGGGCTCTAGTAACCATTCCTTCCTCTTGTCTCTCAAGGCCTCACAGTGTAATCAGCTCTCTGCTCTCACTGGCTCCGGTGCACTCTATTTCTGAGCCATTTCCCTACCCATATTTTTGTTGAGTGTCCTTTTATTAAACTCTTCTCAGCCTCCACACACAGTGTGTCATCTGCTTGGACTGTGACCTTGCCTGAGACATCACCTCAGAACACTTATCCCAGGCCCACACCAAGAGGTCAAGGTGCCCTTTTTCATTCTTGGTATGGTTGGGGAGAAATCTATTTCTTGCCATTGGTCTTTTACTCTTCCTTTTCCTCCAGGGAGGATTTTATATTTTTAGTTCCTCTTAAATTTGTCCCAACTGAGGGTATTTAAGTATCAACAGATTTCCAGGGACATGGAGACTATCAGGGAATGTATGCATTCTCAGACCTATCCTGGTATGGGCTCCGTGGTATTTTAGGAGGATGGATTGAGATCTCAGGGTCCTGGCTTTATCTTGAAAGTAGACATAGGTAAGTTCTTTCTGCTCTGTTGTGTATTCTCTGAGATTAGGGAGGTATCTGGAATTCAAGAGAAAAAAAACATTTTTCATCTTATCAAGTCATTGATAGTAGTTTCTTATCATTAAAAATGAACTCAAAATAATGATTTTGCTATCTTTTTCCTTTTAAATTTTGTATATACCTTTCATTTGCTTTCCACCCTTTACTTTGAATAAATTCCATGCCTGCCTATCATCCTGGCAAAAATCTGTTTGTTTTTTTCTTTCTGTGAGCTCTGTTCGATTGACTTTATCAATCTTAAAAAAAAAATTAATAAACTCATCAACTACAAATTTTAACATATTTCTTTAATGGACTTAAAATACTTTGTTCATACATTATATCATCATTTTATGTGAAAACTTAAAAGTATCTGCAGAAAAAGCATAGGAATAAATGCTACCTTTTAATCTATTGTGAGACATATGTAACATGTTGACGGATTAAAAAAAATAGGGACTATTTTATAAACCTGCAATCATCAAATAAGTGACATGTTTGAGTCAATCATTTTAAGAGGTTACCGGTCCACTGATGAAACCATTTGAAGAAAATGTGCTGTTTGATGTTACAGAAGCCAAAAGCTGAATAAATGTGTCATCTGTTTTTCATTTTAATTCACTATTTCAGAAGTATTTACTGTGTATTAAAAAATCTTTTTACCCTTTCAAATCATTTGGACAACCTGGAAAAATTCAGAACAGTTTAACATATATCTATAAAAGCACATTCTCAAGCTAAGTTATCTTGCTCATATGTGATACTAATAACATATATATGAACTTTTTAATTTGTGAAAGAAAATAGCCATCATATTATTAGATGTGGATTTTTAAACATAATCTACAAAACAATATAGAAGATAAATAATTTTAATTTCAGAACAAAAATTAATTTGAGGGTTTTTTTAAAACTGTATGTTGTAAATCAAACTGAAAAGTATTTCTAGGTTGGAACGAAAATGTCTGGAAGTGTGTTTCCTTTAAAAAATAAAAATATTTTGAAAGGACAAGCTCTGTTTTAAGAAACTGGATTATTTTGTACTGCTGCCCATGAGAAAATGTTGCTAAATTAAGAGATTCTCCAAATTCAGTTCACCCCCCCAACCCCTATCTTTCCCTTGCAATTAACACCCAATTACTGTTTTTCTTTTCCTCGTGTTTTTTAACCTCTCCCTTGTCCACAATCCCTTTTTTAAAAAGACCCCTCTCTTCTCTCCAGAGGCTCTTCTCTCTCCTCTGCTGTCTGCCCTCTCACCCCAGGCCACTCCCTTGAACCTGGATCCATCCTGCCCTGCCTCTTGACAATGCTAATTTCCTCTTCTCAGTCTGGCTACTGAATCTTACACTCTGCCATAAACAGGCTACTTGTGATGCCTTTGGGTATCCATAATGCATAGCCGAAAACACTCTAAATGCCACCTTCCCTTAATTCACTGATTTCTAGCCAGAAACTGGGAGGGAAGGAAGTATCCATGCTTCCTTTACAGCTATTGTCTTCCACTGGTTTTCATTAAAGGGACAGGAGAATTGAATGTAAAATGTAATAATCCTCAGATTTTCTTGACTTAGTCTCTGGGAGGGAGTGTTTTTACCCAGCCACATTGAGGCAGCCGGGACGGAAAGCGATGAGGGAAAGCAACAGGGTGTTGGAGGTCCCTACATGGGATCCTGTAATTTCTAGAAAAGAAATAGTTCCGCAAACAGGAGACATGATTGCATAAGCTTAATTAACGGTTCAGAGTATTGGGGAGAATTTATGGTAGGATGCATGTTTCTCATTCTTTAATGAGTAAACGACCCATTTGAGTGCAGAAGTGCATATCAGAAGCACATGGCGATGAAGAAGCTTGGTGGTGGTAGATCTGATCAAAGTTTTTCAAAAACCGACTCCAAGTATTTGATGAAGAAGATTAACATGGAGACAATTTACCAAACAAATACAGCATAAAGAGCCAAGAGGCCTTCTAAGGGACCTCAAGGCTCCAGCTTGCCCACATAAAGAATATCATTAAACAGAAAGGAAACAGACAGGAATAAATATCGAAGAGTGCGAGTCCGTAGAGTAACTGAACTGCCAATGGACGATTTTTCTGTTCTATTTCTAATATCTATGCCAGAGGATGTTTTCAGGTTTGAAAAGCAAACAAAGCAATGCGTTTGACCTGGGTTCTAACTGTGCAACTCTCTTAAGTGTTCTAAAAGATGTCTGGACCAGAATTGGTTAATTAGCGCTTTGTGTTGCAGTGTGTTACATATGACCTAACCAGAGATAAAAAGGTTTAAAGGTCTCTTGTAACCCTGCAATGCCATTTGTAACACAAAAATAACCCCCTTTCATTACGAGCATGCCACTGTAGCACGCAGGTTATTTTTTCCCTTCACTGCAATAAGGGCAGCTTTCGCATCAGAAGAATTCTTGGCAAATTAATGCGCTACCTCTTGGGCTAATTAAATTAGAAAGGATCAAAAATACAGAGCGGCTTTTGTGGTGGACACAATGTCGTGCTTCATGCATCTTGCTCAGACAGGAATTTCTGCCATTTAGCCCCCTTTTGCCTCTAGCAGTGTTCTGGACTCTCGAACACAGTCAAGTTCCTAATTTGCCTCAATGAGAGAGAATTATTAACTGATAATAAGAAAAGGAGCATTCACAGCTCCAGGCTGGGCTGTGTGGAAAAGGGTGATCTACCCAGCACCTGAAGCGCATGCAATTTTTATTAATTCCTGCCTAAAACAATGCATTCAGGAGTAAAATTGCTGTGCAGATGACAAAAACAATTACGCCTTTGATTCATTCATTCTAAAAATGTGAACTACTTTAGCTCAAATATAACCAGATTAAGCAACTAAAGCGGCTGCTCACCTCTCGCGAAATCCAGTTTGGATTGTAGCAAGTGTGTTTTATGTTGAGAATTTGCCACCGCCACTTAAACTGATTGTCCCTATTGAAATCGCTGAGTGCACAAGTGATTTTGACTATAATTAATATTGTTCTCTCGATATTGTGGTCCTTTGTTTGGAAGATGACACTGATGATGGTGTTGCTATCTTTATGGGCTTTAATCCCAGAAAGAGAGATGGAGGCTCCTGCAATCAATCCCCGCGTGACTCTGTGCTTCTGTAGGCTCCCGTCCTTTGCGGCTGCTTATAGAGTCTTGCTCACAGGGCTATCTCTCTGCCACTTAAGGTATTACGGAGCTTTGATCAAAACAAGATACCTCCATTCCTACTTGCGGCAACATCACAAATGGCCTATTGCTTCCCAGATACTATTTCACAAGTGAGCCAGAGCTTCCTCGATTGAAGTTTGCAGAGTTTTTCCTGCTGTTCTTCTGCAGGGGGCTGTATATACATCCGGGAACTCCATTGTCTTCCAGTTTCCAAGTGCCCACAGTTAACAGGGCTTGGCCTAACCTACACATGTGACGATGTTATTTTGAGTGTATTTCTTTGTATACAAATAAGGAATACAGGTGTGTTTGTTAAAAGAAAAAAAGATCGGAAAGAGGGTGGCCAGGTATGCCATAACCATTCTTATTTTTTAGGTAGATCATTGACTTAATCATTTTTGTTGGCTAAAACAGATTGTCAAAATGAAAAACAGTCCCATTATACTGCTGTTTGTATGTGTGTTTTATACATTTTTTTAGCTTCCTTCCAAAGTAATAGAAATTAGTGATTGCGTTTTAGATATTCTGTTAGGATATTTGACTTTTTAAGAGATTTTCATAGTATATGCAAACACATGACCTTGACGGGCTTCAATACTTCCATGGTGAATTGCTGTCTTTAAACTATGATAAAAAGGTCTCCTTCCTGTGGATAGTCTGGACTAGTGAGAAATTCAAGGGCCATTTGTAATATATGCAGTGTGTCAAACCAATGATTTCTCTGAACACCAGAGAACATTCTAATGTCATTTTCATAATTTTGCCATTTAGATACCAAAATAAAAATGGACAACCTATTTATTCTATCCAAGTCTGTCACCTTGCCTGTTTTTGTTTTCGTTTTTTTCCCCACCATTCATTCTTTGGGTAGAAAATTGTTCTGAATGAGGATTATGTATTTTGATCTTATCAGTCATTTAACTATGTAACAGTAAATTTAAAAAATTGAACTTCATTCACTCTAATCTATACTTCCTCTTTCAGTACTCACCTCAAGCACTACCTACAAAACCTTTTTCTGTAGTTTTCATACATAAAGTTTTTAATTACTTGATGATTGATATCATGTAGTATGTTTTCTTTTATTGCCCATAGCATCTAGGTTGGCATACTGCAGATATTCAATAAATGTTTTGCTTTACCAATTGATTTCTTTAATGTGTACCAAGGATCAGTTCTGTTGGGAATGTTAAATGTCTAAAAAAAAATAAGAAGAAAAGAAAAAAAAGATATGTAGAGTGTCTTATCTGATACAGCTATGAACACGTTTCTAAAGTCAGTATATAAGAATAAAATTGTGTTCAGGATGCCTGGGTAGCTCAGTCGGTGAAGCGACTGACTCTTGGTTTTGGCTCAGTCATGATCTCATGGTTTAATGAGTGTGGCCCCCACATTGGGCTACTAGCTGGCAGCATAGAGCTTACTTGGGATTCTCTCTCTCCCCCTTTCTCTCTCCCCCTCTCTCTCTGCCCCTTTCCCACTTGTGCTGTCTCTGTCTCTCTCGAATAAATAAACTAAAAAAAAGGGGGGGGGGAGGAATAGACAAAATTACCTTTAGAATCTTTCCTTAGGAAGCTGCCATATTAGAGACCAATGGAATAGATTGTTAGTTTTTTTGTTTTGTTTTGTTTTGTTTTTGCTTGTTTATTTGTTTTGGTTTGGTTCTTGCTTGACCATAAATAAAGTAGTTGGCTTGTATTTAGGATCCATAGTGTAGAAAACAATGGTTATCAGATTCACCCTACAGTGACGGAAGCTGTTTAATATATGAAAGGCACATGACAACAGGTATTGGCTAAAGAAAGAGTGGCTTCATGTGTCTTATTTCATGTTCATTCTGTGGAAATTACTGGTAGAAGTACCAGCAGTACTTCTTGATTACTTCCAGTAATCTTGATGCATAAGCAGATTTTTCCTTGTTTATCTTTTTAGCCACATTACATATAGTTGTGATCATGTAACTTCAATATACACTATAATGTGGCTCCATTGAGCAATTCTTCTCTTATTCCAGAAAAGTGTTCCCTACTACATTTTGAAGATGTGCTCGGTGCATGGACCTGGCTGATAAATGTAGAATTGGGGCTCTTTTTTTAATGTCACACTTACTTTGCATTCTTTTGTCTTCATTACAGCTAATTTCATGTGGTCAGGCTACATTTGATATGCGATTCTTCATATGGAAAGGTTGCCCCTCCTCTAAATCCCAGTGTTGTCAAGGAAAATGCAGTTTAGGGAGATGCCTATCTCTGCCAGATCAGAAACAACAACAACAAAACATTAATGACCTTTCTCACTGTCCTCAAGGAGTATACAGAATTTTCTCATCGTTCGGCAAAATAAACAAAACAAACAAAAAACAAAACAGGTATATGCTCCACCTCTTTGCTTCATGCTGAACTCTCCAACTTTGCTTCTCGTGTCTTAGCTCTTATAAGAAGCTGGCATCCTAAAAGTTAAAAACAACAACAACCACAACAACAGAGGGAGGGAGGCATCAAACATGCTTTCTGGGAGGTCCCTTATATTCAGAAAAGAGACAGTTAGATGTTGGATTTGGAGGATTTTATGGCAGCCTTAACCATGGAGATTATTTCCACAAATTTAGGGCTGGCTAAAGCATAAAGTGATGTTGACATTGATAAAGAGTTATTCTCTGGACAAACTCTCGAGTAGATTTTTTTAATAAAGGGATTTTAAAATTTAAATATATTTTAAAATGGCTGAAATTTATCAGCAGCTTCTCATCTTCACATAGTGATTGCGTGTGAAACACATATGCTTTTACATATACACACTTTTAGCAATGGAATGTGCATTCCTTCATAAACTTGAACATTAGGTAGGTGGACTGGGTGAAAGCTGCCAATTTTTTTTTTTTTTCTAAATGACAGTTGTAACATTTTAAAGTAGTTCTGTGATCTATTCTTGATCTTCCCTACTTTTAAGCTCTTACTTTCCCTGAATGTATATACTGGACCCAGAGAAGCAGAACATGCGTATTTTCCTTCCAGTATATGAGAGTGCTGTGTTTGAAAATATCATCTGTATGTGCTTTATTTTTATTTCAACCATACGTGCTTTTATAAGTATTTGAAAAGAAAATATTTTAAAGATTTGAAATAGGAAGAAGGGAATATATGTGAGCTAGAGCAGCCCCAGGGTAACAGTATCTCACACACTAATGATTCATATGGAGTTTATGTGTCTATTTATGCTGTCATTTATTTGGGGGAGGGTGGCTGGAGGAAGAAAGCTGTGTAGAGTATATTCCTAAATACCAGTGGTTTCTGAGAAAAAAAAAAAAAAGAACCTTGAACATTATCCTTATTTAATTAGGGGCAATTGTTACATAATTATTCACATTAATTCAGCTTCTTACAGCAGTCTTACACTTACTGCCACTTCCTCTTTTCCTTTCTTTTGTTCTAAAAGAAAGGAGTGTTTTTTATTATTTGAAAGGGAAAAGTGAAAAGGTTTATTTTGTAATGAAATGTATACAAAAATATCCACATCTAATGTGGTTCTTCGGGTCACATGGTGTCTGATTATATACTTGTTCCTGGACTTTACTTATTATTCCACGCTCAAACAAGTAAAGGCACCTTTAAAGAAGCCGGAAACCTGGAACTCAGATCTTTCTCATAAATGTAGGATTTAGACCATAAGATTCTCATTTCTGACATGGAGAGAATGAACGTGGCATCTAAAAGAGCTGTATGTGATGTTATTAGAACTACAATTACCAGGGGGCTTTGGTAGTGAAGCCAGAACCATTATAAATGAGTGAAGAGTGGTGCAAGTGCATGGAACACTATGACGTATTTTTACCCAGAATACGTATTCACACACTACTCAGAAAGTGAGCTTTCCCAGAGATGCTATAGGAAATAAAACAGTTGTCTTTATTTCTGTATATCTTAGTAAGGTGCAGAAATTGGTGACACTGGCAAGTACATCATCATCGCAAACCTGAAAGCAAGGTCAGATGAGTCTGTACACATTTTCAGGCATCACCTTTTTTGGGGTGTGTGAAGGTGACCTACCTAGAGGAGTAAACGCAGCAAAAGATGGGGAAATTAATTGAAAAATTATTAGTTCTTACAATGGAGGGGCAAGAATAAATTAAAGCAGATGCACATTGGAAAGTTTCCTTTCCACTTTTACCCACACAACCATTTCTTTGCCTTTTACAATTAAATAAAAGAGGAGAAAACTATTTCCAGGTGTCCTCACTCAGTCTCTCAGTTTCAGAAATATCAATACAGGACTTTACTACTGACAGGGGACAGAGAAAAAGGCTATCATCTCTTCTGATCCTCTGTTACAAATATAGTTACAAAATGGTGTAAAATAGTTCTTTTGAGTTCCAGATTTGCAGCCTCAAAAATGGGGTATTTCTTTCTTTTTCTCTTTGCTTGAAAATCAAGTCCACCCTGTCTCGACCACATAAATAGAACAATTTTCCTCTGTGAACTGCTTGATGAGGCTGTGGCCAGATTCATATAAATGTCATAAAAACAGAGCACAGAATGGATTATTTTATGATTAAGATCTGTATGGATCTTTGTATGAATGCAACGTGCTTTGGCAGGGTCTGGCTGCACGCACACTAGTTTTAGTGTGTGTGGTGGAAAAAATGGCCTGCCACACTGTCACTTTAATGTCTTTCTGAAAAGGAGCAAAAATCACTGGGCTCCACCAAAGATTACAGCAATCATCCGAAGGTTTGGTCGGCTAACCGGTACAGTGTGTGTTCTATTTCTCATTGTGATAGTAACGAGAGTACGATTCAATAAAATGCCATAATATTTCTCAGCACTTCGTCATTAAATGACATATTGACATCTAATTGTAATAGCAAGGTGAAACTTCCCTGTTCTCTGATTTATGTAATAGGATTCAATTTTCTTTTTATATCTTTGATCATGCCAAAGAGCTGAAATCTTTCTGTTTTGTATCTTTCTCTCTTCAGTTAGGATATTTGGGGGAGAGAGGTTTCATTCATATATATATATATATATATATATATATATACATATATATATATATATATTTTTTGAAACATCAGACAAGCTGCTATCAGCACGTGGATGCCAAGATGGTCCGTTAATGAAGAATTGTGGTTTAAGAATTTCAACCAAAGGATTAATGTATTAAAGTGAATAATAGCATCAAGGCAGTGGCAGAGATGATGATCAGAGTTGGTGAAAGACAGATTATTGATCATCTGGCTCTATCAGTCACAAACAGGGAGGAGGAAAACAAAAGAGAGGAAAAGGAGATTAAAGAAATGAAATATAGTTTAGTAATGCCAGTTGATTCTGTTGTTAATTATAAATCTTTGGCAAGAAGCCTTTGGTTATACAGCGACACTCCACTTATCTGGTGGTCGGATTTCCAACAATCTTTACCACCCAGAGCACAGTGGAGTTCCTGGAATTGCAAGTCTCACAGCTTTGACTATGTAACTTTATATGTACGGCAACTTTATTTGCTGGAGATGTTCTGCTATCTCCTGGAGAGTTTATTGAATTAATTTTGTGTATACATTTAAGATTTACTTACTTATTTATATACCTTGATGTCTGGATTCTTTTTAAGCCACTGTAAGTTTTTCCCGAGGATATCAATAAAGGTGGTGATAGGGAGAGGTTGGACAAGTCTGGGAAGGAGAAAGAATGTGTGGTATACATGAGTGACTAGTGTTTGGTAGAAAATAAGTATTCTAAAGGAGGACCTGCTAAATTATCTTCACTGTTTAGAAGAAAAAAAGATAGCAGTTAGCTGTGGAGCCCAGGAAAGTCTTCACAGAGAAAGGATATTGGTACTGGGCCTACTGGGATGTGTAAGATTTGAAAAGATTTGGAGGATGGGTACTGGGGAAGGCACGGGGTCATAAGAGGAAAGCAGAGATCTCTGAAATCATGAATGCAATGCTTAGAGCAGCTCACTTTGGTTAGAGTACAAGGTGATGTATGAGAATTGTAGAAATTGAGTGTGAAATGACAAATAATCACTAGGCTATAGAGAGTTTTGAATGCCAAACTAAGGCCTTGGTCTTAATAGCATTCAGGCAGTAACAAGGATGACCAGAGTTGGTGAAAGGGAGGTTACTGGTTGTCTAGCTCTGTTAGTCATAAACAGAAAGGAGGAAAACAGAAGAGACTTCACTGTAGACAACCGGAGCTATTTAAAATGTTTGGTCGGGAGGGATGCTTCAGAGTTAGGCTGTAGAACGTGGAAGGTCAAGAAGGGTGCCCAGACTTCTGGCTTGTTTGACTCTATAAAGTGGTGATCTCAGTACCAACCTGGAAAACTCCAGAGGATTAGCATATTGGGTGAGTGGAGGCAGTGGCATATTTGTATGGGAGCTGTATGCTTGAGCTCACGAACACCCAGCAGATGGCTAGCCTGCTGTGGGGGAGCAAAAGATGGGGAGGCTGGAGAGGGATTTGAAGTCAGTAAGCAGAAGAAATGCAATTCAAAGGTAAATATAATTCAAAGATTGGATGGAGTTATCAAAAGATAGAGGTAAATAATGAAAGAATGAGGAATAAGGACAGAGTCTTAGACTCCATGTTGCAGAGAAGAGTAGTGGCTGAGCCTGAGAGACTACAGTGTATGATAATGGAGACTGCAGGGTTGTGGGAAATGGAACATGAAGGGTGTAAGAAGGGGAAAAAACTGAACACATACTGAGCATTAACAATATAGCAGACCTTGGGGCGCCTGGGTGGCTCAGTCTGCTAAACATATGATTCTTGATTTTGGCTCACGTCATGATCTCATGGTTTGTGAGTTTAAGCCCCTCATGGGGCTCTGTGCTGACCGTGCAAAGCCTACTTGGGGTTTTCTCTCTCTCTCTCTGTCTCTGTCTCTCTCTCTTTCTCTCTCTCTGTCTTTCTGTCTCTCTCTCTCTCTCTGAGTGTCCCTCCTGTTTTTCTCTGTCTCTCTCTCTCAAAATAAATAAATAAACTAAAAAAACCCCAAACCCCAAACCAAAAAACCCCAATATATCAGATTTGGATGTATACAATACTATTCAACTTTCTCAGGCATCCTAGAAGAGATAGTATGTTCTTGCATTCATTTTACCAAAGAAGAAATTGAGGTTGGGTAACATGCCCAAGGTTACACAGCCAGCAAACAACTGTTCTGAGTCCCATTCACCTCCAAAGCGCATGGTTTTGCACCGTTCAGTGCTGCAATGGGGTGAAGCATGTAGAAGGGGAGAAAAGCATGTTTGATTTATTGACCTTCAGTAGAGTTGTGAGAACAGAAGACATTTTTAAAAGATAAGAGTAAATGGGTGAGGGATTCAACTTAGTTCATGTACTATTTGTTGGGTATCTGCTGTGTAATGGGGACCAGTTCTAGCTGGTGAACATATAGAGATACAGGACTTAGTTCTTGCTCTCAGGGAACTGGCTATCTGGAAGGAGTAAAACCCATATCTAGATTGTCTTTATATAATGTGGCATCTGCTCTGAGAACATGGTTTATTTACTCTTTCAAAACACAAGATGAAAGCATGATAAAAAAAAAAAGTGAACTGAAAAAATAGAGAAAAGTGAAATAACATTTTTTTCTTTTTAAGATAGTGTACATGTGAAAATGTGTGTAGACTGATGGAAGGATCTAGTGGTGAAGAAGTTATTGAAGATGTTAAAACAAGAGCATGTCAGAGAAGGATGAGACCAAGGACATAAGAAGTGGGGTGTGTGGCTGTGTTTGCTTTAAGGAAAAAAAAGAGGGACAAATCCAATGTGATCCATAGCTATATTTAACAGATGCCCATTACAAGCTTATGCCTACCTTATGAAAAAAAGTAGGCTTAAGAACATTAACTTAAAATTTTGTGTGTGATTAATATTGCCATTTAGTCAGGCTACCCTGCCACTTGTTTTTTTTTTTTTTTTTTAATGTTGTATTTATTTTTGAGAGAGAGATAGCATGAGCAGGGGAGGGTCAGAGAGAGAGGGAGACACAGAATCTGAAACAGGCTCCAGGCTCTGAGCTAGCCGTCAGCACAGAGCCTGACACGGGGCTCGAACCCACAAACTGTGAGATCATGACCTGAGCCGAAGTCGGACACTTAACCAACTGAGCCACCCAGGCGCCCCTACCCTGCCACTTTGGACCGCCCGTGACTCTCCCTTGGCTCTCATGTGCAGAGGGCATCAACTATGAGCAGTTAAGACTAAGGTAGAGAAAGCCTTTTTCATATATTTGCACCCAGAAAGTGGAAGTCGAAAACTGCATCCTGGGTAGAGAAGAGTCTGAAAATAATTATGTAAGTTGCAAATTATGGCTTACTTTCAAACAAAAGGCAAATGAACAGATCCGTAAATTGTATAGAAAAAAAATCCATTTTGTTCGGTCATCACTTTTAATTTTAAGGGGTAAATATTTTCACTGCTGTGATTAGAGGCTATGAAAGTTGTGTCCAGAGAGTGTACTTGTCTTCCTCTTCAGAGACTTCTAAGAGGAAAAACAAATTTTGTGATCTTGGGCTAGAACAACTTTGGTAGACTGATACGTCATCTCATTGTTTAAGGGCTGTAGGCAATAATTAGAAAGCTTGCCCTTGCGTGTTCTCTATGGGCTCTTCTCCTTCCTAAACTGTATTGTACTCTCCACATTCACCTGTGTATTTACAGTGTTGTGACTGAGGCAATGATGATAATGATGCAGGCTTTTTTCTCTCTCTTGTTTTTATTATTTTTGATACATTACCATTTATTATTAGTATCTCTACATTTTTATTAAAAATTTTTAAAAATGTTTATTTTTGAGAGAGAGAGAGACAGAGCATGAGCAGGGGAGGGGCAGAGAGAGACACACATGATCTGAAGCAGGCTTCAGGCTCTGAGCGCTCAGAGCCTGACGTGGGGCTCAAACTCAGGAACTGTGAGATCATGACTTGAGCTGAAGTTGGATGTTTAACCGACTAGATCACCCAGGAACCCCTAGAATCTCCACTTCTGAAAAAAGAGTTTTAATGATAATTTTTAAGTTTTACTTATTTATTTTGAGATAGAGAGAAGAGAACGAGCAGGGGAGAGGCAGAAAGGGAGGAAGAGAGAGAGAATCCCAAGCGGGCTCCACACTGCTAGTGCGGGGCCTGATGTGGGACTCAGACTCACAAACTGTGATATCATGACCTGAACCAAAACCAAGAGTTGAATGTTTAACTGACTGAGCTACCCAGGTGCCCCAATACTGTGTTGTGCTAGAGCAGTAAATGCTATCAGATGCTTAAAGTGGAAAGATAGGTGTGAAACTCAGGGTACCCCACTATTACTAAAAAGACACCTAAAAAGAATGATTTGTGTTTGCTAATTTTTGACATATCAAATATTAAATAATTTCTGCATCTCATTGGTGTAGATTTTTATTAGTTCAATTCTAATAACAATGTAAAATATGTGAACAGTTTATTTTTTAACTGTACCATAATAGTCATGGTCTGCAATACCAGTAACACAGGTTTGTCAACTTACTGGAAAAAACAATGACTTGACTTTATTTAGAGCTGTATTAAAGGGATTAAGTTCTTGATGGGCCTAGTTTAGTTCTTCAACTCTTGCTGAGACTCTGCGACTAAAGATTCGTGCATGGAATTGAGATTAAAAGCAGCCACAAATCAGGTTTCAAGACAAGCATCTGCTATTTTGTAGGAAACATAACCGTTTCTTTGTTAACCCAATATTTGATGAGTGTAATGTTTGGTCATTAATACCATCATCTCTCTTTGCCACCCATAGCATTTTAGCAAAATCAACTGATGCTACAAGGATTTGCCTCTGGACATACGGAAAAAGAGAGTAAGAGGCCAACACTGATTTTTAAAAGCAATAATAATCTAATGGTGAATTCCAAAAATAGCAATGACATTTGATTTTATTTTTGAAAATGTAAGCTTTATAACCTCTGCTATTTCAATCTCTGATAGGGTTAGACCCTCTCACCCACCCAAAAATGACCCATGACCCATAACCCACATGTTATATCCTATGTTTCAAAACTCACATAATGATTTTGGCCTTTTTTACTGAATCACACAACTGCAGTCCATTCACATTTCATCCTAGTATTATAATACTGTAATTCAATTCAACAGAGTACTATAATAATCTACAATATTTTACCATATATGATAGCTTTCTTCATCTCTTTCTTCTTGGTTTCAGTGCCATTTATCTAAATTGGGGATTATTTTCTCCTCATTTCTCCAGTCTTCTCAAATTACCTCCTTTTTACTTTTTTACTATTTCCCTCACCCCTGCTTACTCATATCATGTTCTTTAACACAATTGTATTTTATAACATTAGCTGTAATAATGCTATGTAGTCTCACTAAGTATGGCAATTCTCAAGGTATGGATTCAAGAGAATACTCATTACAAAAAATCACATCCTACTATTGTGTAGGTTGCTGGTACTAATGTTTCTTACTTCCGTTGTTCACAAGGATGTGCTGCAAAATGAAGGCAAGTACCTTTGAGTACTGTATTTCTTTCCAGAGGATTTTAGGTTGGAACTCTAAGAAAGAAATATTTCAGGACACTACTAAGAGGCTCTCACCGGTGTGCCTGGGTGGCTCAGTCGGCTAAGCGTCCGACTTCGGCTCAGGTCGTGATCTCATGGTTCGTGGGTTCGAGCCCTGCGTCGGGCTCTGTGCTGACTGCCAACTCAGAGCCTGGAGCCCGTTTCAGTCTGTGACTCCCTCTCTCTCTGACCCTCCCCTGCTCACGCTGTTTCTCTCTCTCAGAAATAAATAAAACATTAAAAAAAAAAGAGAGAGAGAGACTCTAACCATGGATTGTGGTGAATAGTCAGATCAAAGCCCAGGGCGTAGCTACATCATTATGACAATAGTTTAAGTTGTTAAGAAGCTCAAGGACCAACAAGTGAGACTGTAATTCTCCATCAAGATTGCCAGCTGTTGTTAAGTGTTTGGAGACCAAGATGAAGACCACAAGATTCAGTGGCAGATTGTCAAAGCAGTGATGCAGAAGTCTACCATTACCATTACGAGCCACAAGAGGTACAATTGTGTTTCCTGCGATGATGAAATCCTAGTTGAGCTTATTGAAAGCTTTGGCATAATTAGTTTGTGAACATTTCTAGAATCTAAAACTTTTTTAAGGAAAAGAATTATTTGAATATATAGCAAATGAAAGAGTGTCTGTATTTGTAAGCAAAAACCGGGATAGAAAATCATTTGCACAGTTCTCTTCCTGGCTCAAATATTCTTAATTAGATTTGTGGGTTATATAGTGGAATTGGTAAAAGGGCATACTGTGAAAAAAGAAGTGCAGGAGACAGAAACTTTTGCTCTAAAATGTTTTATTTTAGAGCTGAATGTAGATACGTGTTTCTCTACTGGCAAAATTTAACAACGCAGGAACATTTATCAGAATTCTTATTTTTAAATCTACCTCCATTCAAGGCAGTTTTCAAGATTATGACAGTAATCTGAAACTTGAATTTTATGTAAATCTGTCTAAGCTTGGAATAGTTATGCTAATTCTGGAAGAAACATATTATCACTTTTATTCATCTTACTTTTAGTATCTTTTAGTCAAATTAGACCCTTTTTATTAAATAACAAAGCTCTTACTTTCAAAATGACAAAGAGAATCCTGGCTTAAGGTGGGCTATTAAAATAACCCTTCCCTAAGCAACAAGATTATGTATATTCCACCCTACCTTATATAATATTTTTTCTCCTAAAATAGTCTTTCTAGACTCTACTAGAAGATTCAGTGTATGGTTCCAACAGGGAAGTTATATATAAATAAGGCAGTAGTTAGGAGTATAGGCTTCGAAGTTGGAAAGAAATGGGTTCAAATACTAGCTTTTACATATGCTAATAATACAACCTTAGATAAAAAGTCTAGAGTCGGTTTTTCCCTGTAAAATAGGAATAACATTATCTAATACCTTGGGTTGTTGAGAGGATTACATGTGATAACACCTACAAATTTCTCAACACACTACATGACATTTAATAAGGATTCAAGAAATAATAACTATTACAATTAGAATTGTTAGTCTCTAGTTATTCTGGTTCCCTATGACTCACACAAAGGTACCCCTCCCTCTTTTTTATAATTTTTAAAAAAATTTTTAATGTTTTATTTATTTCTAGGAGAGAGAGAGACAGACAGCGTGAGCAGGGGAGGTTCAGAGAGAGAGGGAGACACAGACTCTGAAACAGGCTCCAGGCTCTGAACTGGCAGTCAGCACAGAGCCCGACGCGGGGCTCGAACCCACCAACCACGAGATCATGACCTAAGCGAAAGTCGGACGCTCAACCGACTAAGCCACCCAGGCGT
Source organism: Hyaena hyaena (assembly GCF_003009895.1). Classification (NCBI taxonomy): domain Eukaryota; kingdom Metazoa; phylum Chordata; class Mammalia; order Carnivora; family Hyaenidae; genus Hyaena; species Hyaena hyaena. The sequence continues at coordinate 92,322 of NW_024081690.1, read as the reverse complement.
CCCCCTCCCCCTCTTTTTTAAACACAGGCTTACCATTTAGTAGAGTCAAGGCAAACTGGTTTACCTCTATTTGAAATGGTTGATTGAACTTGCCATGAATGACAAGTACTAAGATGGCTCCCATTGCACAATGTTAGATAATTATCTGTTCATTTATATTGTGCGATTCTGTTTTTCCAAAGATACAGCCTTGCTTTAGCTTTTTAAATAGACTTTATGGGGTCACCGTGCACTATATTGTAGTGGCCAGTGTTTACTGTATTTTGGGAAGCATTTTGTACATGGTAGAAAGACACACTAGTTTAAGAGTAGCATTGAATGTAAGTGTAGAGATTGATATTTTCACCCAGGATCCACAAGATCATCTTGTACAAACATCTCATCTAGTAGATGATATAACTGGGAATCAGAGGAATAAAATGATTTGATAAAATGACTAGAGCTGTAACTGGAATGCAGGACTCTTGACTTTTGGTTCTGTAGTATCTGACTCCTCTTTACAATCCTTATTTCCTTGTATATTATATGAAACATCCATTTAAATGTGCCCATATAAAAATTTCTTATATTGAATGCCATTTCCAAAAGACAAATGGTAGGTATACTAGTCTTACTTGAAATATTTCAGATTCTACTCGGTTATTAGAAATAAGTGTTTGACTCTATAAATTCCTATAAAAGGAAGGTCTAATCTAATGCTTAGTGATGAGAGGGTCTTCTTTACAACCTTGATGGCTATCTGCATTACTGCTAACTTATTTTTCTCATTTCAGCTTACGTTTTAAGTCATTCTTGGTTACTCAGAACTTAGGAAATGCTAAATATCTTCAAAGTACCATCCAGCATGGTTCCTCAGCATATCTGGAGGTGGCCCCAAACCCCAGCTCACTGTGAAAATAGCCATGACATCACCACCAAGGCTCTACCTCCCTGGGATAAATTGTGAACTTCAGTATCCATTGCTGTCCGTTTGTTGCCTGAAACAAATGGACACACATTTCTTATTCTGAGAGTTGAAAAGCAATGGAAAAAATACTTAAGTAGTCCACTGCTGAAAACAAAAGGTTTATACTTAGGGTGGATACACATTTCAGGGATTTTATTAGTGGTTATGCAACCAATTTTGGCTTCCATTGTATCATGTACTTTAATGTTAACATGACCTAAAAAAGATAGGGTTGAGTACCTGGGAAATATAAATCAATGTACCTGGCTATTTACATTGTGAGAATAGAACCAGGAATAATATGCTAAATGGTGTTACGTAAAACCAAACTATTGACATCACACAGATGATTTAAGTTGGGTTAATATCCTGAAGCTGGATTTTTAGTGGCTTATTAGGGCATGAATTTTTTTGAGCATCTTATTGACTGACAAAGTTATCAGCAACTATGGATACAATAGAAAAATTTCTGAAGGTGGTAGGAAATGAGATAAGTGGTTTTAGTTCTGTTGAATTTGTGTCAAAAATTTTTGAGTGTGTATTCTGTTTGGTGGGTTTGCATTGTTTCATATTGGTTGTGTTATTTAGAACGTGTTTTCAGGGCTATGCAGGATTCATATGGCACACTGCATTCTATAATAACGCGTCTCTCATTTCATGACCAAGAAATCCACATAAAAGCCCCGTAAATCACATACGAAACTGATCTGGGCAGTCTCACAGAGGGGAGGGTGTTATACATAATACTACATAGTATGACTTGAGAACCTGCAAGATCTTTTTTCTTCCAGGAAAATACATTCTCATACATTTTGATCAACACTTCAAATGCTAATTCCTTGACTATAATCTTCATAATAATCTAGTGAGGTAGGCCTTATGCCCATTTTATAGAAAAAGGAAATTGAGGCATGGATGCTTAATTGCAAATCAGACACTATCCTAGGCCAATCTGATGCCAAGGTTTATTCTTAATCAATGCTCTATATTGTCTGTTACAGATGTCAAATCTTCATTCCTTCTGCATTTAAAAATCCTATCTCATTGGCTCCCTTAGTTCTCACTTCTAATTAGAACTAAGGTAAGTGCCCATTCTTTATTCAACTATCGTTAAGGTACAGACTGATTTCTTACCTTTGAGCCTTGCTCTGACCTTCCTGCTCTTAAGAGACTCCGAAACCTTGTGTTAAAGGGACTTTCTACTTGTGGGGTTGTTATTGTTGTTTAATTGATTTGGTGAGGGATATTGATCACTGTCCTAATCAATTGACACCTGGGGAAATAGCATGACAAAATAGCAAGAGCTAAAATAAAGAGTAACATCAAAGCAGATTCAAATCCTGGACCCAGTGCTTGTGACGTCATTGCTTCAGATACATTTTAGTGAGCTTTCCTTTCCCAGAAGATATGAGTTTGGTAAAGATTCAGTGAAGGAATACATAACAAAATAATTGGGAAAATTTGTTTCCATTCTACCCAATTAGTTCAAAGCAGTGGTGTAATTTTGTTATTATTACTGCATAAAAATATTATCTCTGTCATTATTTATCACTGAATACGTATTCTACCCATACACACATAATCTACATCGTGGTGTGTTTGAAACAGGGACCGTGTCAGACTTTCTGTAGCTGTTAGTAATATAAGTGCCAATAGGACCATGTCCAGGATGATGGAGAAATTTAGTGTCTCCAGAAAATTCAATCCTTCTCCTCCATTCACCTACCCCCATAATCCAAGCATGTCCATCTGACTACTTCTGGCCAATGGGCTGTGAGGGGAAGTAATGTTATCTTTTCCAGGTAAAATGAATTTATCAGCTGGTGTGTGGTCTCTCAGCTGCCTCCCTGGATGTTGATTGTTCCTTTTGATGTGTAGCAAGATAAAAGTAGCCCAATCCCTGAGGCATCAGTTAAAAGTTACCACACCCATAAAAGACTTAGTATGAGGAATCACTAAACCTTTTTAATGATTCTGAGATTCTGTGCTGTATTTGTTATCGCTGCACAGCCTAAGCTAACATTACTAACTCACACAGCCTTTGGAGAAGTCTGTTTTTTTTTTTTTTTTTTTTATGTGATAGGGATATAGGTAGCTAGAAAATATTAAGAGGAGTTGCAATAGATTACCCAAGTACTCTAAGTAGACAACTAATAGGAAAAGTCACTGTTACCAGTAATAATGTAGTTCTAGATAGAGAGAAAGAAATGGTTTCTAATATTTAAAAAAGTGTTTTTTTAATGTTTATTCCATTTTGGAGAGAGAGAGAGAGTGGGGGAGGGGCAGAGGGAGAGGGAGACACAGAATCTGAAGCAGGCTTCAGGCTCTGAGCTGTTATCACAGAGGTTGATGACAGGCTCGAACTCACGAACCATGGGATCATGACCAGAGCCAAAGTTGGTCACCTAACCAACTGAGCCACCCAGGTGCTCCTTTACCTAACATTTGCTTTACAAATGTTTTATCATCCTGTCCTATAGGATTAAAGATTGATTCAGAGTAGCCCATGCTTGGTATACAACTCTTCAATAAAAAGAAAACTAATTACATCATAGTAGGTCAAGTTAATGCTTTGTCTAATCTAGGATCCACATCTCTTCTGTTGTCAGAAATAAGTATTTTGAAGAGTGGGGACTCAAGTGTAGAACTGTTCACTATTGCACATTGTCTGTAACAGCAATGAATTTACAAAAAAATGATTTATGAAAGTTTTGCAATTCAGTTATTTCATTTACTGTAATGACAAAATCGGAGTAATAACCTAGTCACCCAACCAACTTTGTAGCAACTTCCCTGTGACCAGCTGGATAACTTGTATAGCTACTGTGCCCCGCAGGAGAGTTGTATACTTGAATTCTTTAACTTCTCAGTCTCCCCTGAGTTATCTGCCAAAATATTTGTATTTAAGAGTGGAGAGACACAGATAAGTGTTGATTTCCTATGCTATATGATTCGATTTTGACTTTGTGGTTGATGACTGGATGACATTTAAAATGAAGATGAGATTCTTACTGATTTCATTAATTTGATGACATTTTGGTTTTAATTGGAAAGGCCAAAAAGAGGCTCCTGGCTTTCTTACAAATGCATGTGTTGCCTGAGTGACCTTGGGCTGGGCACCTACCTGTTTTGGGCTTTATTTTCCTTATATGTAGAGTGAATATACTAAAACTCTCCATAGTTAAGCTCCTAGGGTCAGTGTAAGTAACAGAGTAGCTAAAGCATGTGAAAATGGCTTAATGATATACAATGCTATATTTACATTTATTTAAACTTGTAGACAAATATATAAATAAATCATCATTTATTTGGCAAGTCAATTCTCTTGGTTCTTTGTCTTCCAACTTCCACTAAATCTCTTCCCAGCCTCCTCCTGCAGACATTTCCTGACCTTTCACCCCATCCCCAAATCTGGACCAAGTACTCCTTATCTAGGAGAATAGATGCCCCAGAGAACCCTTTGCATAACTGCATTATTGCATTTACTGCATTACATTGACAGGATATGTGTCTGCTTGTCTCTTCTTCTAGACAGTGAAGTTCCTGAGAGCTGTTGCTGTAGAGGTTTTATTTTTGTACCTCTCATTCCCAGGAAAATGCTTGGCAACATTGTCCATGTTCCTAAATGTTTACCAAACTGATCATAAAGCTTGTAGACACTGTGATGACTACTATATTTTTAAACAAATATTCTCATTTAAAAATATTATTCTACTTGCCTGGTTGACAATGTATAATAAATAGGAGGTTGCAATTTCTAGTTGGAAACCTTTTAATTTCTTAATTAGCTTCATACAATTTATGTTACACCTCATAGAAAGCATTAAGAGAGTAATTATTTTTTTTCTGCTTCTAATATTACTAGGAATATTTTTTGCAAAACATGAAAATTCTCTGCAACTTTTTCCTTTTAAAGTTCTACCACGCAGTTTACGGAATGGCATCCTGCCAAATGGTGATCCATTTTCTCAAAAACATCGTTTGAGACCACGCCAGCCAGGCACACTGAGCTTATCTACTGCATCATAGTACAGTCACATAATTCGTGCAAAATTATGTTTGACATTAAATTATAAACCCTTAGCGTAATAATAAAAAAATAAATAACCCTAAAAGCAAATTAAAAATATGTTTTCACTGGAGCAGGTTATTAGCCCACTGGAAACTTGATCTGCGGCAGTCGGTCCGTGGGCATGCTTCCATTTCTGGAGGGGTTTGAAGTTTCTCTCTGTGCAGAGAAAAATCCCTAATTCATGAAAGGAAAATTAGCTAATAAAATAATTTTTTCCTCCTGAACTGCTCTGTTGATGAAAACATGTCCACTGCAATTTTAGAAATGAGTGACTTTTCAAATAAAGTAGTCTGTGTTGCCATACACAGAAAGATGGTAAGGCCATTGCTGTTCTTTGCCAAAGGAAAGAGGGGCCAGCTGTATCCAGCTTCTCTCTTCTCTTTCTCTCTCTCTCTCTCTCTCTCTCTCTCTTTCTCTCCCTCTCTCCCTCTCTCCTGCAGTATTCACATAAATAGTCTCTTCTTGGGAATGTGGTAGCCCACGTGAGAGCCCATTGAAGAGAATCTGGACTCTCTGGATTTGTACATTCTGAAGCTTCACTCAGAAAAGAAAACCAAAAAAAGCAGACATGAAAACCCATTTAAAATAAAACCTTAATATGCTGAAAAACATCTCTATTTTATTATACCTACTATTTTATTCTTTGTAACTTTTTCTGACTCAATTGGTTTTCTTAGTTGTCGATAGATTATAAATTACAGATTATGATTTGAGTGGTGTCTAAATGGTCGTTCCTAGCTTCTAATCCACAAATCCACAGAGTTTGTGTTCTGGTGAAAGCACAGCTTTCTGCAGTCTGGGCTGCCCTTAAGCTGGGATTAAATTATTATGTAGGTACCTCCCATGATCAACCACAATAACAACCATGCAATAACAACAAAGTTTACCTCCAACTTATTTATTTATGAGGTTTAATTTTAATTTGGTCTCTTATAAGTATCATACTTATCCTTGCTTATCTGTAGTTAAAAAATAGTATTGTTGTTGTTGTAGTTAAAATATATTTTTGCATCTGTATAAATGTTTATGAAAGGTAACGTGTATTCCTTTATGAAAACATCAAACAGGGTTTCTTAAGTGTTATGAGAAAAAATTGAAACCCACAAATCAGACAGTTTGCATCGATAGGGAAGATACCGATCTACATTTTACCCAAGATAAATCTCAAAATGATTGCCAGGTAACCTGCAAAATTGTAATGCGTTCTGCTGCCAAGTTCATTTTAGTACTGGGAATTAATTTTTCAATGTGTTTTTGGAAGCAAGAGGTGAATTAATTATTGCAGGCACTATGATATCATTGGAAGTCTGATGTTAGACTGTGATTCAGATGAACATGGAACCAGTAATATAATTGAACTTAGCTCCTTTATCTTTCAAGAGCTCTTTTACATGACAACACAATATTCACAACTGCTCCAAGGGATATCTTTGGCATGTCTACAATTCTAATTTCTCCCCATGCTTGCCTACTTCATTGTTGATTCTTGGAACCCAAGCAGGATGGCGAATAGAACAGAGCTCGGTGTTCAGCCACCTTCCTCAAGTAAGCCCCAGGCGCCTTGCTAGCTCAGGGAGTATTAGCAAGTTTTCCAGAGAGCCACTGCTCTTCTTAACGAGGAGCACAAAGCTTTGCTAAGAGTTTCACTGCGATTCATGACTCTGGAGACGCTGAAGGTGAGCTCACCCTCATCGAGGTGCTAGGCTGGATCATGCAGTCTCCCGGAAGAGCTGCACACACAGGCCTCTGATGCATCTGCACAAGAACATGAGACCAGGAGCAGAAGACAGAATCAGGTGGTTTAAATCTTCCCAACAGACAGGTTTGGAATGCTGTCAAGTAATACATGTTTGCCCTTGATATTAGAGATCCAAAAGAGTATTTCAATGTTGAAAATGAATCCCAGGCCGATAGATGGGAACGGAATCACAGTAGCTTGAAAGGCAGCATAGTTTGTCTCTTCTTTCCCTCGGTTTTCTGGTGTATATTGTGTTTGTCTTCTTTCTTTCTTCCTTTCTTCCTTCCTTCCTTCCTTCCTTCTTTCTCTTTTTTTTTTTTTTTTTGGTCATTTTGTTTTTCAGAATAGGTCAGTAGGCATAGCATATCAATGTTTATCTGATGCTATTCGTTACTCTTTGGCTCACAGTATTGTTGTTGTTGTTGTTGTTTTTCCATAACATTGGGTACAAAAGGAACTTCAGATGGTAACACAGAGGTTGTTTCAAAAGAAAGGCAGTAGCTTAAGTAGTGCAGATGGTTTTCTGGGACAGCAGGCTTTGTCAGCTCCAAGTCTGCTTGGTCAAAGGCTCATTGGTTATTAGTTAGTGGCACTTATATTTGGCCTTTGAGTTTCAGATAGAACATCTCTCCTCTGGCTAAATTTTATGACCATGTAATAAAATAAAATCCAAGGTACTTAAACTCTTTTTAATGAGGACTACCAAAATATTTTTAAAGTTGTTCTGTGGCTCTCCCTTTCTCTTCTCCATATTTTAATAAGTTTTGGAGGAAAAAAGAAGAGAACATTTAGAGTGTGTCTATATAACATTAATAGAGTGATGTGGGCATAAAAAATTCAAATCGCAGTCATGTCAAATATAAAAAAATAACCAGGGTTTTCATTTCTTTTTCCTGTTGAATTGATCAGATTAAGTATTTGCCTCAGAATTAAAGCAGTGAAAGCTGTTTTCACTTATACACGGTTTCTCTTAGTTGTCCTTTTATTTTTTTCTATCTTGACCATTTGTTTGTTTTAACCTTGGGTTTGGACCAGTGTTCCCTTAAAGAAAATAACAAACAAACCCTAAATTGCCAATTCTAGGATTTTTTTGAAGATTTTTTTTTAAATTTTCAGTGTTTATTCATTTCTGAGAGTGAGAGAGAGAGCACAAGTGGGAGAGAAGCAGGGAGAGAGAGAGGGAGACACAGAATCTGCAGCAGGTTCCAGGCTCTGAGCTGTCAGCACAGAGCCCGATGCGGGGCCTGAACCCACGAACTGTGAGATTGTGAGCTGAGTTGAAGTTAGAAGCTTAACTGACTGAGCCACCCAGGCATACCTGAAGGTTTTTTTAAACTGAGGAATTGACATGTTAAAATATGAAACCCAATTTATGACAAGAAGATAAAGTTTGGATTCTTTGCTGATACACTAAGTCAACTGTTGGAATGTACGTACATGGACACTTACCTGCTCTGTTAAAGAAGACTGTAAGCAGCAATTGTGTTATTATTTTGTCCAATATCCTATTGACTACTTGACTACATGGTTATTCAGTTGTAGACTTCCTCTCCACTATAAAAATAAAATAGACAATTAGGGCAGTATCTTGGCTAAATCAGGTAAAATTACTTTAACTGAGTTAGTGAATCGAAATGAAAAAAAAATTTAAGTGACTCACTCTTGACTTTTCAATGAGAAGCAATATGGGCTCTTCTTCAGGCAGTCTGCATGCAGTTATTTGAAATTGCACTAATTTTGTATCAGATAAAGAAAATGACACATATCTTCCCAAACCAACACACACAGCAGAGCGCACTGGCTGTGTCTCTTGCTCGCATATGGTATTCATCATTAACAGTAGCGGCAGCAGCCACGTCTTTTAGTTGACTGGTGGAAAATAGAGCTCCAACTCAGATCTCTGTCTGCTCGCCATAGCTTTTTCCAGTTAAATTGGTACCACAATCTGTATGGTTTCATCACTCCATTGGCAGTTTAATATAAACATCTGTTTCCAGTCTTTTATATCCTATCTGAGATTTATTCAGTCCCTCTGAGTTATCTGTCCTTTTCTCCTTCTCCATTTATTTCCCTTGACTTCTAAATGATGTTATATTTTCCAATATTTCCTTGATCTTTTGCTCAGATGTGTGCATCATTAAATGTATTTAATTATCTTTTTTTTTTTTCTTGTGGAGGCTGGACTGTTTGTTTATAATCGGTTCCCTCCCTAGGCATCATGGAGCTCTTACTCTCACAGAGCAATTTTCCTTGAAAATAAAGTAACATGACTTCAGATTTCAGGGATGGAGGTGATTATTGCATTGTGATTGGCATGAAGATCAAACTGTGAAGAATTTTATTCAAGTTAAACAATTTTGTCTCTGCTCCTCCCATATTTGCATTTACTACTGTATAATGCAAGGATTTGAAGGTCCAGGCTCAGATTTCATAGTATTTTGCTTTCTCTTCTGTTAAATTTATAATGTTGGAAAGTAAGGGCATTTCCTGCGAGGTAATAATCTATGGTAGAAGCAGAGACCCTGAATCAAAGACAGTAGAGTCTTTTAATTCAGCAATTGGTTAAATGTCAGGAAATGTCCGGCCCAGAGGTCATTATTGTTAAGGCAAATAGAAAGCTTTTATTTTCCTATCTTCTTTTGATTTGGGGAGCTGTTCATAAAGACTGATGCTGGGCAAGTCACTAACTACATGGAAATGGTGGAATTCAGTAAACAATTGGCAAGCAGAACTTTGTTCTTATTGTCCCATTAAGCTTAATATGAGGTGTTAAATTTAATGAAATGTGGTGAGTGAAGTGTTATTTTCCCATTGGTTACTGTAACAGTCATTAACAAGTAGGACACGACTAGTACTGAAAATAGAATACTGTATCCATGACAACACAGAGTTCAGCTTTTCCATTTTCAGCAAATGGGGCAGCAATTACTTAATATTTTCTTGATTTATTAATTTCCTTATAAGTGGGAGTAACAAGAAGACTCTTGAACTGGGCAGTTAATAGCCCAAATTCGTTAAAATTTTTAGTTACATCATTTATGTAATCATTTTCTCATTCACTCATTCCCAGTAACATTTGTTGAGATTCTACTATAGCGCAGACAGTGAGCAAACAGAAGTGAGTGAGACAGACAGAAGTGAGTGAGACAGAGTTTCTGTCCACAAGGTATTCATGGGCTAATGAATGCAGTGGTTCTCAAAGGAAGGTCTCCGAAAGAACACCATCAGCATTACTGGGAACTTGCGAGAAAGGCTGATTTTCTAGGCCTTTGCCAGACCAACTGAATTGTAAACTCTGGGGTGAGGCCCGGTGGTCTGTGTTTTGACAAGCCCTCCAGGTGTTTCTGGTGTTTCCTAGAATCTGAGAACCACCAGATGTATGGGGAAATTAAGAACTGTCCAACTATTAATATCTTGCTTTGTATCCAAATGATTATGAAACTGGAGGATACTTCCATTAAAGAGAGTTATAATTATGTAGAACATGGAGGTTCTACAAATATTAATCCTGCAGGTGTGTGGCCTTGACATATAGGCCATTGATTAACTTCACATGAGTGATTAAAATCATAATAAAAACTTAAGACCTTAATGAAAATCTTACACATTCAATGGGTCTTGCAACATCTCTTTAGTGAGCCTATTGTCTCGTGAATATTAAAAGACTCTCTTTTAAGATAGAATTGTATATTGATAGATGCTTGAAGGAAGTGTTCCTATTGTATATGTATTAAAATACAGAGTCTACTATAATGCTAGACAGGTATATGTTCCATAAATGTCCAGCCCATTCATGGATCTAAATCTTGAAAAGAATCACTTAACATTTCCACTTATTTCTTCTTTAGCAAAACAAGGGTGGAAGTCAGCATTGTGAGGTAGGATGCTCTCTCAGAGCTCTTTCAAACTGAGTATTTTGTTACTATGTCTTTGGCAGCCTGTGTTTATTACTGCAAGCTTCCCTTGTCCCTCGTATAGAAATGTATATATATGCATGTCCATATGTATACACGTATAATTGATGTTACTCTATTTCTCTATTACTTATTAAACCTTGAGTCTTAGTACATTTATATCTGAGCTTTTCTGTACAATCACGGCCTTGAATCTTCGCCCACTCAGAGCCGCATGTGTGTTCTTCCAAACCATTACTCTATACCCGGAACTGCGTTCTCTTGAACACGCCACAGGATACTTCACCCTTTTACTCTTAGGAGCCCATCTGTTCTGTGAAGCATTCCAATGACAATAACCACCTACCACTCTGTGCTGTTATACACTTATCTTTTCCCTTCCTTCATCCTGTTGATCTTGAGTGTATTACTTAAAATGAGCACTTTTGTTCTTTCCTTGCTTTTAAATGATAACTGGTGACATGCTTTGTAAACTCACAAAAATAATATATCACATTGGGACTTCCAACATATCAGTTAAAACAATTTCTAACACTATGACAGCAATATAAAGCATGAGTTGGGTGCAGGTAGGGTAATAGATTAGCTCAATGGTTCAGCAGGGTGTGAACCATTATAGTTCAGGTGTGAGTCCTGTGGGACCAGTTACCTTATCATCTGCTATGTTTGAAAACTATAGCTCTATAACACACAGACATTTTGAGATGAAGATGATAGTACAGGCAATGTGTGTATGTCGGGGGGGGGGGTTAATATAAAAACAGTATGCAGGTAATCGGGCCCAAGTTTGAATTCTGTCACCACTATTCACCTGTTTTGTAATCCTAAACAAATTAAGTGATCTCTCTGAATCTGTTTTCTCAAATTTGAACTCATGAAAATAATCTTCACATTTTAGGACTGCTATGAAGTTTAAGTGAAAAAACACATATTTGTAAGAATGTATCACAGTGTCTGACATAAGCCAGTTCAACATATGCCTATGTCTGCACTCCGGATATCTATCAAGAAATAAAAACCTACCTACCTATCTCTCCCTATGAATTGTACCCCAAGTCTTCGGTGTCAACATGGCAAAGAATAAATGCATCCCACCCCTCTCCTAGTAGTCTGCTATGGCGGGGTTCTGTCGCTGGATGAATGCTATGGCTACTCCGGTAAGATCCTAAGCTAGACACTCTCCTCTCTCTCACTCCATATTTCCAACAACAACTAAAAACAGGTGGCTTTTACCTTGCATATTTACCCCTACAATTAATTCCTTGAATACTTAAGGTATGTTACCTGGATCGAAGTACAATGTCTTTAAGGCAGCCTCCCAGTTCCCAGGTTAGGATGTTCAATTCATTCTCCTTACACATTGCCAGGGAGATTTCTGTAAGACAAAAAGCTGGATCATGTTACTGTCTTGTTCCAAATCATTTAATGACTTCCTATAATCTTTTAGGTAAAATTCAAGCTTTTAAATATGAAACCCAAAGCACTCTCTAGTTTCAAAATTAGTAGTTTCTTCTTCCCTGTACCCCCTGACCCCTCTTGTCACTACCCACATTTCTCCACAGGCACTTTGAATAAATTACTTTTTATCTCTATTTAGGTTTTACTAAATGCAGAGCCTTAGGCAAGGGCTTGGTGGCAGAAAGTTTACTTGTATGGTTAAATGAGGAAGGAGGAGTGAGATGGGATGTTTTTTGTCAGGGTATGTCATTGAAGTCCCTTTAACAGGGCTTCCTTCCTTGGGACCTCTGAGAAGCCTCTAACACTCCCAGAATTATCAGGACAAGAGGCCAACCCCCATTCATCCACTGGTTGAAGGATGCCATTGGGTGTAATCCCCCAATGCTTCAGCGGCATTTGTGCGGGGGCTTCTAGAACTTCAGAGAAGTCCCTGAATGGGTTTGTGCAGAGTTGTGTATCACAGCGGCTACTGAAGCCACAGCTGGGCCAGGGGCACATGACATAGGTCGACAAAGAGATGGCTTTTCCTGTGCTATGCTTTTGTATCCTTGCATGACTTGTTCCCGTGTGCCTGAAATGTGTTCATTGCTTCTTTTTCTCCAAGTTCACATTGTTAACTCATACTGATCCATCAAGTTGCAGTTCTAGAACTGGCTCTGCCTGGAGCTTTCTCATGGTCACAAGTATTACATGAATGTCTTTCTTTTGGACATCACCCACATTCAGGGTGGTGCTGCACTAGGCCACGTATCGTAACATATGGCACTTACTGCTTGATTTCTGCCTCTAGAATAAACATACCTTTAGGGTGTCTTTCTTGTCTTTGTTTCTATTTGCAGTACAATGCCTGGGGATTCTAGGTTTTGAATCCATATTTGTTGAATAAATGAAAGCCCGAGTGAACAGAAGAAGTTGAATCCCCAAGACTAATCTTTATAAAACATCATTTTTTATGTCATTTCATCAAACATCATCGCTAACTGTACCCCACTGACATTTAATGACTACATTCCTTAGCTTGGCTTTCTAGGGTCTATAATATAATCCCAAGCTGCTTTTCTAACCTGATTTCCCATACCCCCATTTATTATTTTTTTTACTACAGATACACTGCTCACTCACTGTCTTTTATATAAGCTGCTAGGTTTCCATCTCATGACTTTGGGCATACTATTCTGTTAGTTTTTTAATGTGTGTCTGATGCTTACACATATTTTTTGAGGCCTATTTTAAACCTGTTTTCCTAAAAAGAAAAAAAAATGACTCTTCTTGACAATTAGTCTACTATTAGTAGACGATTAGTCCACCGTGGTCATTTCCTCTCCTTTGAATCCTCACATTTTTTATTGTCCAATAATTACTAACAACAGTTCTACATGTATGTCATCTGCATGCACTGTATCTCTTCAATTAGATTCTATGCTTCTTGAGATCAGATCCCTTGTCTAATGTATACTTTGGGATGCCATTGTATCTCTTAGTATCCAATCTGGTGCCTAGAATGGGATGTTGCATATATTGCAAGCTCAGTGCTATTTCTTAATGGATAGACAGAGTATTCAGCCATTTACTTACACATCAGTCATTTCAAACACACTTATGAGTCTGAATAGTCAGAATAGAATGGCAAGCTACAAAAAACAGATTGGTGGACCAAAGCACATAGACATTTGCTCAAAACTTTAATGATGGGGAAGGAAAAATCATTGAGAAGTGTTCAGGAAGGAGAGAACATAGAGAGGGATTATTTAACTAAGCAATGTGAGAATATTTCATAGAACAATGACACTTGGCTGAATATAAAAATAACCAGAGAATATAAGTTTACCTTTGAAAAACTTTAAAACACTCCTGAATTCCTCTTCTGAAATTTATTTGCTTAACACATTTATTTGGTTTTATAGTGTTTTAATGAAGTGAAGTGTGATGTGGTTAAAGACCTTAAAACATGCTAGTTATTGATAATGGATATTGTGCTTTATAAATTATTAATATTTCAAACATAAGGCATTTTGTTTTATTTTTAAAGTTTGTTTACTTAATGATTTTGAGAGAGAGAGAGAGAGGGAGAGCATGAGTGGGGAAGGGAAGGGCAGAGAGGGAAGGAGACAGAAAAACCCAAGCAGGCTCCACACGGTCAGCACGCAGAGCCCACATGAGACTTGATCCCACGAAGTAGCAAGATCATGACCTGAGCCAAAATCAAGAGCTGGTTGTTTAACCATCTGAGCCACCCAGCTGCCCCCAAACAGGATGTTTTAATTTTGGAAGAACTTAAAACAAGTAGAGAGAAGGTTGTTGGTTTTTTTTGTTTGTTTGTTTGTTTGTTTTTTGGTAGAGAACTGGGAGAGTGGAGGTTAGAGGTGGGTATAGATTGTGCTGTAATACCTCTGTACACTCTCAATTACAAAAAAAAAATTACTGTGTAGTATGTAATCAAAAACACTCAAATATTGAAAAAAATCTCTGCTTTGCACCCTTTAGGAAATGGAAGTGTAAATATGGACATAATATTGGCAATTTAACTTCTTACTCTGAGTGGCAGTTAATATTGGCCCAATTACAAACTATGGGAATTTTATATGTTTAAATAGACAATGGTTAAATCAATCCATGAAGCTGAACTAAGAGACTGTATTGAATGGTAGGAAAATCATTTGTTAATATTTAATGAACAGGCAGACCTTTGTTTAAATGATGTTTTATAAGCTTCAATTATAATAGAATTCTGACTTTTCAGCACAAGTTAATTTTGTGGTTTTACTTGTTTTTCTTTTTTTAAATAAGATGAACAGGAGATTTGCTTATTGTATGTTAGAAGAAGAGAAAAAGGAAGGATTAAAAAAATCTCACCCACCCCCACTTGGCCACCTTCCCTTTAATTCTTACAACATTAATACAATGTTGCTGACTGTGTTATGTTGTTACTAGGTTGTGTCAAATCAAGAGAATAATTGGACATTAAGATTCATCTCTGAATACATTAATTAGATGATTTCTTTATTTCTGTCTTAAGTTACTAACGATTTCCTCTCCATAACTAGGCAAACTCTGTAAGAACTCATTATCCTTTTGGGACTCTATAGCTACGTTAAAATAGTTTTTGGTGGATGTGGTCGTTCTGGTAACAGTAGACTCTATATTAAGTTCCAAAAATTAAAATTTCAAAAAGAAAGGGTACTATTTAGATTTAAAACGTTTGCCCTTCAGGAGGTTATTTCTTTTCAGATGGCATGTGTCCCACAACAATAGGACCTACGGAGAGTCATGAGGGCCCCATGAATACTAATACGTTCATCAGGGAGATTTTTGAAATACATTTTCTCTAAGTGCCCAGATTCTACAGATAATGCGGAAGACGTGGGCCATAATTCTCTTCAGCTCAGAGGTCACGTGCCTGGGAACATGGGAACTCATTGTGAGCAGGTTTTGGTCTTGTAGTCATCTTTGTGTTCCTAAGGGTCTTGCTCAGTACCCAATGTAATAGGTACTCAATAAGTCATCTGTTATTAGTTTATTAATAAAATCATGTAATCTTCCCTAGTCTAAAGGTGTGAAATCAGAAAGTACCACAAGGCCTTCTCAGTTGTAATATTCTATGAATTTTAAGCCAGCATCCTTCCATGGATAGTGAAAATTTTTCAAAAAATTTATTCACTAAAATTTTTTCAAGGACCTTATTCCATCAATAGTAGCTCAAATTGTTATCATTTAATGGCATTTCCTTTAAGTCAGGTTTGACTTTCAAATGATAAAAAAAAATTAATCAGATGCTTCACATTCTTTATTACATCAATATAAGCAGGTGAAATTTATCCGTTCTTAATCCCATGGAAGAAGGATAAGATGATGAACTAAAGGGGTTCACAGCTGATACAGAGGGAGAGGAACTCTGAAGACAAATTCAGATGTCCTCACCATTTAGCCTAAGAGGGCTAGTCCTTTTATACTGTTTTTTTTTTTTTTTTTTTTAAAGCTTTATTTATTTCTAGGAGAGAGAGAGAGACAGCGTGAGCAGGGGAGGATCAGAGAGAGAGGGAGTCACAGACTCCGAAACAGGCTCCAGGCTCCGAGCTGGCAGTCAGCACAGAGCCCGACGCCGGGCCGGAACCCACGAACCGCGAGATCATGACCTAAGCGAAAGTCGGACGCTTAACCGACTAAGCCACCCAGGCGCCCCTATACTGGTTTTTATCACTGCCACCTTGGACTCGTGTGCATTGATGCCATCTTTACTTGACATCATGATGTAGTCCCACAAGTTTTCGGTATAAATTGAACTTGTGTAAAGGAGATCACAGAATTCAGTAAAGGATTATTGAATTACAGGATATACTGTGTTCCAGGCTATGTGGGTAGAGCCAGATCTTGACCTCGCATGTTTATAATTCAGTGAGAGAAACACAGAAGGACATGGATGATGATAACGTGAGGCATGGTATCAGAGAGGAGGGAAAGATCCATTTCTCCTAGGACTAACTTAGAATGATGTGGGAAGCCATGCCCTTAGAAATACCCTGGGCTTCAACAATAAAAGGAAGCAGGTTATGAATACTCCTCAAAGTTCTTGAAGTTCATGTTTTCAAATAACACATTGACATTTACCTATAGTAAGTTTGAGCTTGCTACATGCAATCTTTTCTTTCTATGGTGTATTTAGCTAGAGAGCTAAAAATCAAATGATTAAATTTTTAACAGAATGGAAACGTTTACTGCTTACACCTACTGACTATTGCCCATATAGTCATATTATCAATTATCAATATTTTAACAATTTGATTTTATCAATTCCTCACTTAAAAATATTTTTTTTTATTTCACTGGGGTATTTTTAAGTACTTTCAGGCAAAATGCCATTGTTTTACATATGAAAACTTTCATATGTATTTCATCTGATAAGACTTTTTTGTTGCTCATATGTAAACATTATTATTTTCCTAATCAACCCAACAAAACTAACAAGTATTTCTTAACAGCACTTAATATTCAGTTTATAGTCGAATTTGTTCACTTACTTTCAAGGTGAATTTTTTTTTATTGTGGTTTATTGAACACAGATTTCAACACGGTCCATGTACTCTCCTTGGTTGCAATGTTTTAGGTCTTTCTTACACTATAAAAGGCTTCTTCCTTCTTCCTTCCTTCCTTTCTTCTCTCACTCACTTTCTCCCTCTTTTTATTTTCCTGGAGTCAATTTGTTAGAAATAGCAGTATTTGTCCTGTTATTGGATGGATATTTCTTTAGTCAACAGTGAGCTGGTCCCTCTATCTCCTATATTTCCTGTAAATAGGTAATTAGACCTAGGTTTCAGTAATGATTTACTTAAAGCTTTTCAGAAAGCAGGGCTTGCGACAAAAACCTCAGCACCCGTGCCAGTAGTATTTGGGAAGTAACTTCACAAGGCAGGACACAGAGAGTGAGGCAGGAAAGAAGGAAAAGTTGTGTTTTCAAGGTATCTGCTATAGATAGTGGGACTCCATTCAGTGGGAAACTTAGAAAATACCTCTCAAACTTAGCGCTGGCTCCCCTTTTCCTTTGGCTGAAGGCTTTCCTGGAAGCTGATGCTTGTATACAGTGAGTTGGAGCTATTCCCGCAGAGCTGCCTCTAAGATCAGAGGAAGCTAGAGGGATGAGACGTGTGCACCAGAGGCATCTATTACAATTAGTTTCAGACTTTCGTTTTACTTTTCACATGAGGACATTTCATACATGGTACCGTGTATGCCTTTTGTGTGAGGCATATAATGGTTGCTCCATTTTAAATGATTCTAAGCTTGAACAGTCATGTCAGCTTTTTAAAGTTCCCCAACAATCTCCGATAACGATTTTACATTCATTAATGATTGCCGCCTGTGTTCATCATTTATTTCAGGGCTGCAAACTTGTGATTTTTCTCATTCCATCATTCTTTGTGTATTTACTTGTTGGAGTTTTTCTAAATGAAAAACTTTCTTTCATTAACTATTTAGTTATCTCAAAGTAATGAAAGACAGGATAAATTCTGATATATTTTTCCCCTCTCCTTAAAAAAAAATCAATTTACAGAGTAATGAGTTGGTGCTCTGACAACCTCCAAAGCAATCCACTGAATCTTATTTCTTTCCCTGAACAGTAAGGAAGAAGCTCTAGGCTGTCTAGAGCTTAGAAAAAAAGTGTTTATAGCAACATTCTCAATAATGGCAAGTTATGGAAAGAGCCCAAGTGCCCATCAACTGACTAAGGATAAAGAAGATAAAGATGAATGGATGTGTGTACACACACACACACACACACACAAGAATATTACTCAGCCATCAAAAAGAATAAAATCTTGCCATTTGGAATAATGTGGATGGAGCTAGAGTGTATTATGCTAAGTGAAATAAGTCAGTCAGAGAAAGACAACCATATGATTTCACTCATGTGGAATTTAAGAAACAAAACAGATGAACACAAGGGAAGAAGAAAGAAAGGGAGGCAAACTATAGACTCTTAATGATAGAGAACAGACTGACGGTTGCTAGAGAAGAGGGGGGTGGTGGACGGGCTAAGTGGATAACTGATATTAAGGAGGGCACTTGTTGGGATGAGCACTGGGTGTTATATGTAAGTGATGAATCACTAAATTCAATCCTGAAACCAATATCACACCATATGTCAACTAGAATTTAAATAAAAACTTGACACAAAAATAAATAAATAAAGTGACAGGATGGGCATTTTCCCCCCATTGTTTCACCTTAATAAGAAATTATCAGGCACTCATGCTTAGTAAAGGGACGTAGATGCATAATGGGGTGAACGAATAACTCAACAACAGGCAGGAGATGAGGAAGGCAAGCATCACTTCTGATTGTAGTGCAACATGAGACCGGGAGGGAAGACAAGCAATGGCCTTGGTATTGGCAAACATTGCAGAAGTCCTTGCATAAATTAAGAAGCTTGAAACCCTAGATTTCTACTACTCAGGTGCATTTATCTCCTAGCTGAGTGGGGCGACCAACTCACCCCAGTTTGCCTGGGGTTTTTCCAATCACAGAACTCAAGTTTCCTCATCTCAAGGGCTATCTGAAGCCTTGCAAACTGGAATGGTCACTCCAGCTAAAACGAATCTTTTTACTTCCATGATATGTGTATCTTTTTTTAATTAAAAACTTTATTTTTGAGAGAGAGAAAGAGTGTGATTGGGGGAGGGGCAGAGAGAGAGACAGAGAGAGAGAGAGAGAGAGAAAGGGAGACACAGAGTTTAAAGCAGATTCCAGGCTCCGAGCTATCCACACAGAGCCCAACATGAGGCTCAAACTCCCAAACTGTGAGATCATGACCTGAGCTGAAGTCGAAGTTGGACGCTCAACTGACTGAGCCACCCAGGTACCCCCAAAATGTGTGTATCTTATGTTGAGTTTTATAACTGAGGAGCATAAATGCAATTTCCTTAATCTGCTGGCCCATTTTATTACTTTTCCCTTTCTTCTCCTTTGTGATCACCAGCACATGCTTATAAAGGACTATAAGGGAAAGACTATGTTCTATACTCAAGGACAGAAACAGTGAGGTCACCAGACCAAATGGGGATCAAAACATCGCTGTTAGGATCACTAACACCTTTTAAGTTAATCTAGACATAGGGGTTGGGAATACTGTTGTCTACATAAATGTTTTTATATTTGCATTTTATCTTGTGGGGAAAAATAATCTTCTGAAAAATCATTTTGTTTTAGGCTTGAAACTGAGTTGACTACATTGCTAAAGCTATACCACTCAGTTCTCATTCCACGTGGCATCTACCTAGAATCTATGATCCTGCACATATCTTTGAACTATATCTTGGTAAATATAACATTTTATAATATTTAATACAACCAAGTGGCCCCAGTTGACTAAAAGCAATAATTTTGACACATAAGAGGTTTCCTTTCATCATCTGACTACCTATTTATTGGGTCAAAGTATCCTGCTGTGATCTCCCTATATATCTTATTTTGTTACCTTTTCCCTTAAAAATTTTTTAGGTTAGTTATTTATTTTGAGAGAGGAAAAGAGAAAGAGTGAGTGAGCAGAGGAGGGACAGAGTGAGAGAAGGAGAGAGAGAATTCCAAGCAGGCTCCTTGCTCTCACTACAGAGCCGGATGCAGTGCTTGAATTCACAGACCATGAGATCATGACCCGAGTGGAAACCAAGAGTCAGCCATTTCACTGAGTGAGCCACCCATGTACCCCTTCTGCTACCATTTTCATGGGTGCCTTTGTCCTATTCTGATTAGGTCTAACCAGACAGATATATTTTTCCATCCCCTAAAACTAGCCCAACACTGGGAATTCATTTCCCTCAGATCAAACATCTTCACAGATGGGATGAAGGGAACGATTTCACTGCTTCTCAGAATTCCTATCTCATAGGCAAGGATGTTCTACTGTGGCTGTCGTGAGGAAAATTTTAGCAAAAGCCATGTGGGAAACATGTAGGAAATTTTTAGTGCCCAAGATGCAGATGATAGGAATACAAGATGCAATCTAAGAAGGAAGGTAATTAAAAGCCACACAGATAACTTCAGTTCATATTTTACAAATAATTTTGGGAACACTGGCTCACAAACTGAAGCCTACATAAGACATAAATGATATTTTTGAACATCAGCCAACAGGTATGTCAGTAATTTGTCCAAGAGAATGAAGAGCTATTGCTGTTTAAGCTTGAGTCTTTGCATTCATCTGTGTTTCCTTTTGGAATGTACACATATAAATAATGCCTTTTTTAAAAGACAAGAGTTAAGTCCCAAATTTGGACCAAGTAGATTTTGGATTCTTTTCCTGGGGAGCCATGGGCAAGCAGGACGCCTCTCTGAACTTGGATTTAAGAGAGAGAGAGAGAGAGAGAGAGAGAGAGAGAGAAAGGGGAAGTGCAGAGGGAGACACAGAATCAGAAGCAGGATCCAGGCTCTGAGCTGTCTGCACAGAGCCCAACACAGGGCTCAAACCCACGAACCGTGAGATCATGACCTGAGCTAAAGTCGGACACTTAACAACCCACTGAACCACCAGGAGTCCCTGATCTCCTCATCTTTAAATGGATCACTGCTCAATCTGCCTGATAGGCTCTTCATGAAGATATGATGAGACATGTAGGAAAAAGGGATTTTAGAGGAATACATCAACCAAACATTAGTTACAATCATAGAACTAATATCTTCTAGGATTTGAGGGATATTTTTTGTTAATGTACTTTTCATGAAAACCATAACAAATTAAAAAATAATGCTCAATAGTATATTACACACTGATTGGCACACGATAGGCATTCAATAAATCTATTCTTTATTAACTTATTGGATTCTATCTTCATGTGTATTTCCTTCTAGGAGGAAAATAATCCAGAATTGTCTCATATTTTCTCTTATCTGGACTTCAGACTCTGGCTAGGGGTCTCAAATCCTCTATCTACAGATATTCTCTTCCTTTGCACTGAACTATTTTGGGAGAGGAAACAGACCTTGTTTATTCCTAATAGTGTAAATTTTACTGTATGAAATATAAGGAAGCTACTGTCTTCACCATTTTAAACATTTTCCCAAGGAAAAAATTTTATCGTGAATTAAAGGAGATGTCTAAATAAATTGACTCTTATCCCGAAGTCCCTGAAATAACATTTTAATGCCACTTTCAAAATATAAATTTTGATGTGTTTTTTGAAAGGTGAAAAGAAAAATTTGAAGCGAAATGAAACAAAAAGACATTTGGCCCCCCAAAATAGAGATACATTCCATTTGTTCTTTTTAAATTTAAATAATAAAATAAAAAGCTACCAAAATACACCAACAATATATTTTTGTCGTGTTTTATTACATACAGATGACAATTATCAGATATTTTGAAATGGCCAGTTAGGCCCTTTGGATCTAGAGCTTTCAGTTTGCTAGAAGAACTTCCAGTCACAGTTGTTTGATTTAGGTTTTACTGTCAGAGGGAAACAGACCACTTTCTCTGTCACAAAGAGGGAACCCAGGAAGGGACAGAGGTTTTTGTTTCTCACTCACAGGTGATGGAGTTTGTACAAAGAACGCAGTGGATAATGGCCGGCTTGTCTTCTGAACAGATGGTGATGGCCTTGTTGCTAGGAGAAGGCCTCAAGAATTTAGTTTTTAATTCCATATTATTTGCCTCAGTGCCATGAATATCCCTAGGTTTCCTGAGGCAAAAACACAAACAAAACAAAACAAAACAAAACAACCACTAAAAATCAACACAGAGTGGCAGAGAGAGAGAGAGAGAGAGAGACAGCAAAGAGCAAAGACTGGAAAAATTGGGAAAAATGCCTGCTCAGCTGTCTCCAATCACCTGGGTTTGGAAGGCAAGCAGGAAGGAAGATTGGTTTGGCAGAAGAGCTGGGCCTTTGATGCCTTCGATACCACAGAGAAAAATACCCATTTCTTCCCATTAAAAGTCTGTTGACTTTCCTAATTAAGATAAACACGTTTCTGAAGGAGTTAGCTCATACAGCATGGCATTTATAAAACAGCTATATATACACACAAGAATGTTTGCCAAGAATTTGGGCTGATGGTGGTCTTTTGAAGCATTTTTTAGAAATATTTTAAAATAGTTGCCGTATGTAAAAGTGAGTGACTTTCATTCCCTCCAGTCAATTAAATATCTAATTTCAACTCTAGGAGATAATAACTGAAGTATTTTTTATAAATGAATGAACAGTTAGAAAACTGTTAAACACATAGCCCCGAAGCATGAAAAATATATTCATTTAACAGCTTTATTCTTTTATCATTAATTTACTTCAGAGAATTTCCACTAGTGTAATTTTCAACAAAATACTGTTATTTTGAAGTCTCCTTTATTGAATATAAGAGCGATGTATGTGATTATAGGCCAACAGTCTGAAGGCTTTTGGAACGCTGGATGCTGGGCTGTGAGTGAGGGTGTGGCTCAGTGTGGGGACAGGGTCACTCACCCCGCCTGTCAGGTCATCTGCCTGGAGATGGCGGTCCAATCAATCATCTACCACGTTGTATGTCCTCCCTGGCTACACTCCTTCCAGTAACTGATGTTAATTACTTGCCTTCGAACTATCTGGATACAACTTTGATAATTCAGTAATTGACTGTTTGATTTCTATGAATAATGTGACTGATGGCATTGTACCCAAGTCTTCCATTTGACTTGTGTCTCACCCTAAAATGTTAACGTATGTTTGCTGCCTCCCTACGCTTGGGTTCGGACTAAGATCAGGTACCTGCCAGTGCTGGGAAACCCAGACCTCACTCAAAATGGAAATGGTTCCGGAATGCAGCATTGAGAGCAGCAGCAGAAGCCTGTATTACTTAGGCTGTGAGCATCAATCACATGCTGTGACTGTCTTCTAACAGCTGTCAGTCATACTCAGGTGTTAATTAGTTGGTTTGGAGGGAAGTGATGCTATAGTTTTTCTCCCCACCACATCTCTAACCTCCGCGTTTACGACCCTCTGTAATTCTGCCTCTCCTGACAAACCAACGGGTGTTTTAGGGGCTCTTCTTGTAAAATGGCCTAACGTTTGTGTTTTTTAAATCCCTGCTCTCATCAAGATTACCTGTTTGGTATTATATATACCCCCTCAGGGCCTTTAAGTAAACTATCTGTACGGTCTGATTGATTTAATTCAAGGTAAGGTGTTAATGACTTATTAATGGCTTCTTAGATAATATCCTTGCTTTCTGGTAAAGATTTTTAATGATGCGCAAAAATAATGACTTGTGATTAGAATTCTAAATGCTACAGGAGAAATGGTAATAAGAACATGGGGAATGGAACAGATATTTTTGGCAAAGACGCTCTTTAGTATTTCCCGATGCATGTCATGTAGACGGCTGCCTTTTCTACTAAAATCTGACCAGCCCTGTTTTAGAGAATTTTTGCCATATTCAACTAACTATGTGTGTGTGTCTGGAGATGTGATAGACACTATAATCTGGCTCCTTATTTCTACTGGCTAAGACACGTTATAAAGTGTGTCCTCCAAAAAAAGCAGACTTCATTTAAATAACCGATTGTTTTGGAAGTGCCCAATTACTAAACTATACATTTGGCCAAATTTACTGAAAAAAATATTATGTCCAAACTTATTTGCATCACGATGTAGGAATATTTTAGCTCAAATTAATTTATTTCAAGATTTGCACCACAAACATTGAATCTTTACAGAACACATGTCCTTATACATTTTGCATTCATCAAGGAAATGTATGAATCAGTTTCACCTGATTGTTCAAGTCACAAGGGAATTTGATATAACCCTCTGCTTTTTGTTATTGTTTCTAATTTTAATAATAGAGAAATAAAAGCATTGATACCTAATTTTATATATAGAAAAAGCCACATAAGTATTTTCAAATAAAATCCTCCACTTAAATGTCCTTTAAATTTTTTTTTTTTTAATTTTGGGATATTTCACCCTGTAAATATTTCACTTTATTTTTGTTATTTCCAACATTTGGTGGGTATATGTTTATATCTGCATATGCTTTTCAGGTAGACAACTAGAATTTTTAAAGAGATGTTCATATTTCAGAGTTACCAGATCACCAGAAAGCTGACTTTTAACAACTGTGAAGTCCTGTTGTGTGTGACCTTAAATCTCCCCCTCTCCTTTTAAATATAGTGAGTTCACGCTGGCAGCAGACTTTAAAATGCTGATTTATGACTACTCCCACTTAACACTTTCAGGATTTGAATGACCACTAAGGCAGCTTTGTAACCAAAAAGGAAAAGTGAAAGGTCATGGCTGTGGCTACGGAAATCATATTGGGTTTTGTGGGACCAGTTACTTCTTGTTGAGATATTTTGATTGGCCAAGTTTATCAATGAGCATCAAGGGAAGGATTTTTAAAGAGATCTGTGGGGAAGAGGGAGATATTAAGGATAGAGAGAATAACGACGGGTTTTTTTTTTAAACTTCTTGTTTTCTCTACATGTACCCTTTTTATTTTTTGATTTTAATGAAGTGTATATATTTTCTGACAGCCACAAAAACTGTGAGTTACGGAGAGAAATGACATTGCTATTATTGGATGATTTCCTATCAGTACGCATCAGGGGGTCTGGGCATTTACAATGAAATTCAGTAATTGTACTTATTGCTTGGTGGGTAAGTCATACAGAAGGGAACAAACCGTAAAAACTGTGCCTGATAGGTTTTGGTGAGCACGTTATCAATCTGTTTAAGTAAACTTTGGTATTACCCAGAAGATTGTTCTCTGCTTATTATACTGCTAACACTGTGTTCAAATTGTGGGAATGTTCTGTCTTAAATGAACTTGCCGAGTGCAGATTTTGTAGGGATCTCTGAACAGGGGGTGATTTCGTTATACACCACAGCTATAGAGATTTTACATGCAGCCAAATGAGTTAAAGACAAAGGCTTTTTTTAGCTTTTTATTTATTTGGTCATGAAAGGGGTATACATTTATGTACAAAAGTGAATAGAGACTATTATTTAGTTTTGTATGGTTTTATGTCTGAGCGTAACAATTACTCTGCTGCTTTATATCTTGGCCATCCCTTACGAGCTTAACGTGGTACCTTGCATAGAAGAAAATAATTGATCTATGTGAAGGATAGTAGATTAAATCTAAATCTAGCCCAACTTTGTTTCAAATGCAAATTTGGCAAAGATGGTTGGGAAGAATTTGGGATTAAAATAAAAGCAGGAGTTCTATTGGAAAAGTTAGCATTTTATCCGAAATCAAAATTCTTCTGATTCACAGGGTATGGATTAATCAGAAGGGATGACAAAAATAAGAGAAAAGGGTGCCTGAGTGGCTCAGTCAGTTAAGCGTCTGACTTTGGCTCAGGTCATAGTCTCACAGTCTATGAGTTCCAGCCCTGCGTTCAGCTCTGTGCTGACAGCTCAGAGCCTGGAACCTGCTTTGGATTCTCTCTCCCTCTTTCTGCCCTTGCCCTGCTCATGCTCGTTCTCCCTCTCTCTCAAAAATAAATAAAAAGAAAAAAAAATTAAGAGAAAGGGATATATTGCCTTTAGAATCTGCAATTTATTGACTTCATTGTTTTAGAGATAAGACTGTAGGATTTGAGCATAATTTGGGGGCATAGTGCACCAAATGAAATCTTTTGAGATTATGACTAAGTAAAGTAGGTTCTGTGAGTATTTGAGGCTACTACCTGAAGGTATGAAAAGGAAGGAAGCATTCTTCCTACAGTGCTTAACCAAACAGGCAATTGCTTGGGTACACGGAGAATCTTGGCTCAATACAATACAGATAACACACCCGTATTGATATGTTATCTGAACTATATGTTCTCTGCTATTTTCAGCATCATTTTAAAGATTACAGAGATTGATTCATCTCTGTAATGAAGACATTGTCTTCACTTCCCTATCTTGCATTGCTTTTATCTTTTTCTGAAGAAAGGGGAGATAGTTTTATATTACTGAATGTATATGTTAGTATTCTGCTCGGAAAAACATAAGATCATTCTTAATGCTTTAAGAGGATGGATTATTTTTATTTTAGTGCCTACAGATTATTCTTTTTGACATTCACTTTTGCTCTTTGCTCTGAGTTTAGTACTATAGAGATAAGGATGAGGCAACTGGCAAAATAGAGAAGAAATAACACACACACACACACACACACACCTTTTAGAATACACTAAAGATTCTAAAAGTTTTATCCATGGTAGTTCAAGGGTTTACTCAAACACAAAATCCAGCCTCTTTCTGTCATCTTTCTCTAAGCCTTAGATTTTGGCTATGAAGATTTTTGATATTTGGTAACTCACTGAAGAATACCCAAAGGGACTCTTTAAGTTGGTACTTTTTGTAGAGAGCAAAGGCGGACAGAATAGAGAAAGAAATAACATTCAACACATAGCTATTTTCCAGGCTCTATGCTAAGTAATTTTAAATGCCTTTGTTTTTCCATTTATTTTTTGTAAGAGCTTTTCAAAATAGCTAACATGACCCTGATTCATCATATAAGAATATTGATTCGAAGAGATTAAATAATTTTCCCAAGTTCATAAGTAACAGGGACCACATTTTTTTCTTCTCACTACTCTCTCCTCAGTAGTTGGCACTTCCTTAATACTCATGTATATATTTCTTTTGACATTGTCTTCAGTTCCAAAGCCTGTGCTTTCCTCATTATTTTCCACACCACTATTAAGTAACTATTAAGCAAACTATGTGCCATTACTGAAATGTGTTAAGTTTGATCACACATTATTTAGAGCTTGCTTTATATATTTCTCTACTTGAGTTAATCAGTAAGGTTTTGGTGATAGCCATAAGCCAGTCATTAGAAAACAAGAGAAACCCTTAACCAGTAATTGTCTCTGTGGCCAATATCCAAGCCCTGTTCCATCTGTTAATTACCATCCAAGGGGAGCCTCCCCTCATCACCGTAGGATCAAAATAATCTGGTCAGCAGATCAGAAAATTCTTTTGGCTGGCTACTTTGACCCACAGTCTCCATTTTCCCCTAGCTCCTGCTACCCAATGTAGATAGATATGGGTGTCAGCTCCTTTGATTTCCCTAGGAATAGATGGGGCTACCAGCTTTTCTCCATATTCTGGGTCTCTTGTGTATACAGAGTTTCTTCATTTCTCCCCCTCTCCATTAGCTTCCAAGTTTCTTGCAGGCAAGGGCCAAATCTGAATGTTTTACTACTTAATTAGCAACATCTAATGCAGCACCCAGTCTATAGTATGTAGTTAATAGCTATCTTCTGGATAAATGAATAAGTGCCTTGCTCACTAGCTACTCTTTACTGTCAGAAGGTAGTAAGTGTGCCCTGTTACTTCTCCTAAATTTACCAATTATATATTATCCTTCTCGCCATGTTCATTACTTTATCGGGGCTGCCATCACAACATACCACAGACTGGCTTAAACAACAGAAAATTATTTATTTATTTTTTACAGCTCTAGTGTCCATGAGTCTGAGATCAAGAAGTTGGCAGGGTTGGTTTTTCTTAAGGTCTGTCTCCTTGGCTTGAAGATGGCCATCTTCTCACTGTGTCTCCCTTATATGGTTGTCTCTCTGTCTCCATATTGTCTCTTTCCTAATTTCTTCTTATAAAAAGAAAGTCATATTGGACAAGCACCCCGATATGAATTCATGTAAATCATGTTACCTTAATTATCTTTGTAAAAACCCTGTCTCTAAATACAGTCATGTTCTGAGGCACTGAAGGGTTAGGATCTCAACTTATGACTGGGATGTTTGTGTGCACAGTTCAGCTCAGAACACCATGGGATTGAGTGGGAAGCAGAAAGAAGCTTAAAATGCCTCTTCCCCCATTAATTTTCCCTTCTAGAGTGGAGTGGATATTCCATCCCTTTGCGAAAATATGAGAATGGGGAGCCAGTGTTTCTCCCTCCAAATTTTATCTCCCACAATGTGTAAAATATAAGGACCTCAGGAAATAAAACTTTCCTTGAAAGTTTTGTAAATGCTCCTCTCAACATGCTTGCAAATCCCCCCCCCCAAAAAATATTTCAGGGTAATAATGCTTTGTGCATGTAAATACTCACCAAAATCTTTTAAATCTATACTAGAGAGGTTTTATAGACTTTCCTACTTTTAAGTAAGATAAAAATATATTTTAGATTGTGTGTTGTGTGAAAGATATCCTGCAGATTCATCATAAAGTAGTTTATTTTTTTAAATTTCTATATTAGTTTGAGAAAGGCCATTCCAGCCCAGGAGTATTATATGAATAAGAAATAAATTTTAATAGGGTTTATTTATTTTAATGATACACCTTACCTAATTAAAACAGAAATTCGTATTTTGAGGTATATTGCTGCCATATCAAAAACTTAAAATATGGGTCATTTGTTTATAATAGTTGGTCTACAGAAGGTAATGAAACAGATATTGGGGAATAGAAATATTGGAGATTTGTGTTATGAAGTGACTAAACATTTGGTAAAACAATTGCCTGGAACAACCCAGAAGACAGATATACTGAGCCAGCTAGTTTAGGAAAAGTTGTTAGAAAGAGTAAGAATAATTGTGTGTTGCTCTTTGCTGTATTCAACATGGTATTATAAGGATGAGATGAGACCAGGAAAGAAGAGGCTGATGTGCAAATATAAATGACCTCCTAGGAATGGAAAGGCTGCTTCTCTAATCCAAACAGTAGGCAAAAAGGCTGGAAAAGACTGTGACGTCAAAGTCCCAATAATGCTCTCATTAAAAAAAAAAAAGAAAAAAAACCTGACTCACCACTAGAGCAAAGATAAAATTAAGGGGGTTGGGAGTGCTATTTCTGGCATGGCAATATGAGGAACTTCTCCGATCTTCTCCCCAGTAAAACAAGATGAAAAATTTTAAATTAGTCTCTGAAAATGACAGTGTGGACATACAGCAAATGAAGAAATATTTATTCAAGAAAATCTGTTAGAATTGGTGAGAGTATGTAGTCTTTGAACCAAGACCCATGCCCTCCCTTTGCATCTCAGCTCAGGAAGACAGAAACTCTACTCAGACTGTTACAGCCAAGAACAAAGGCAGCAACAGAAGGTTCACATTATGAGAAGAATAGACTTTCCCTTCTAGCTCCCAGTTGGAGGGCTATCTTCCTGGGCAGGGCAGGACATCAGCGTTCCCTATCCTGCTCCAGTTACCTGTTGGTAAGGCTAAGCTGTGGGCAAGTGCGGCTAAATAACTCCCTTTCTGTCCAGCTTCTACTCATGGGCTGGAGGCTCTACCATGAGTGTGGCACCATCAAGGACATGGAGGCCCTGATAGTCTTGTCCTAGTTTGTGCGGTGGGAGGTTCCACATTGAAAGAGACAAGCTGAAAAGACCTGGGGTTGCTGCTCCCACAACTCTACTGGGTGCTAAGCTCCTAATGTGGAAATGTTATTTAGAGATAAACATGTCATTGTCCTTTCCATCCCAGCCATGGCTCAGAGACTTTTCCTAGGGGGTGCATGTGGAGGTGGAAGAAATAAACCATGAAAGAGGTATCTCCAAATTTTATCTCCAATAAATTGGCTTTATTTTGTAACAGAGCATGGAGAGATTTAAGGTTAGAGCACTCTTGATATGACAGAAGTTGTGGTGAAAGGAGATTGATAGATTCTTTGGAGATGTAGACTAAATTGTGGGCTGTGTAGTTTTCTGGAGAGAAAAAGGGAAAGAGACAGCTGCAAAGAGTCCTCCTTAGTGTCAGAACAAATCTCAAACACTGACCTAGGAACTGTCCCTTCAAAAGAGCCTGAACTTCATTGTGTTAGTTTGTGACTCAATTTATCCCCAGGGCACTGTTGAAAACAGTAGAGTAATCAGACAGCAATTAGTGGAACTTAAGAGTGTGATCAGGGAAAAGATAGTCAAAGAGAGCTTGGCCAAAACCACTGACATCCTGGCACATCCTGAGGGTTTATCCAATCTGTACCCCTTGAGGAGAAACACTTACTCTGAGAGAAGATTTTACTGAAAAAATCCACCCGGTCACTAAACAAGTAAGCAATTAAATATCAATAGCAAGACCTGACGGTGGAGAACCAAATACTCAGATTTGCTATAATATATTGTCTAAAATGTTCAGTTTCCAATGATGAAAAACAAACAAACAAACAAACAAACAGGGAACAGAATTACCTATGGGAACAGCTAGATGTTGAATTTAGCAAAAATTTCAAAACAGACACTGCAAATATGTTCAAAGAATATGGAAACCACAATTACAAATTTTTAAAAGAGGATATGATTGATGAGGGAGTGTGAGGCAGGCTGAAGGGCAAAGCACAAGCTTAGCACTCTACCCCCACCCCCCCACCACCTTGGGACATGTATGATATTCCTTGGACACTCCCAGCTACCCCAAAACAGGAAAGGAGAAAAACAAATGAATGGTTAAACTGTTAAGAGTCTCTACCAGTTTACCAGAAAAAGGCAATCCCATCATAGCCTAAAGTCCAGGAACTCCCTACTGTCTTAATATTAATGCTTTGCTAGAGAGTAAAACAACCTTAGCTTGACAATAGCTAGGACTCAGTAAGTCTTTAGCATGTGAAAGTCTCTTTGGAAACTCCCTCTGGACTTTATCTCCCCTGAATAGATAAAATGGTATCCTCCCTCCCCCCATAGGACCCCAGTGCAGCTCTTCCTGCCCATGAGTCCTATCCCCATGCTTTAATAAAATCACATTTTTTGCACCAAAGACATTTTCAAGGATTCTTTCTTGGCCATTGGCTCCAGACCCCATGAATCCCCCATCATCCAAAAACTTTATCATGATGATAATGCATCAAATATGGAGTATCCATAAAAATATAGAAGAAACTATATATATGTATGAACCAAATGGAAATTAGGAGTCAAAAGATGTAATAACTGAAATAAAAATGTTTACTAGAGGGGCTCAATTGTATATCTGAACTAGCAGAAGAAATGACCTAACACCTTGTAGATTAATAGAGGTGATGCAAACCAAAGAACAGAGAGACAAAGAGTGAGAAAAATAAACAGTGCCTTAGAGAAATGTGGGACACAATTAGTATCCAACATATACCTCATGGGAGGACCAGCAAAGAAAAGAAAGGGAAAGTAACAGAAAAAAATATTAAGAAATAATGGCTAATGGTTTCCAAAATTTATTGACATTCATTATCCTGCACATCTGTGAAGTTCAATGACCTCCAATGAAGCTCAACACAAAGAAATCTACAGATAGACACAACCATATAAAAATGCTGACATGTGAAGGTAAGGAGAGCATCTTGAAGGCTGCAAGAGAAAAGTGACTCCCTACTGCAAAGGGAACCCCAATATAAGATTTACCCTTGACTTCTCATCAGAAACAATGAAGGACAGAAGGTAGTAGAATAACATATTCTAAAATGCTCAAAACAAAACATTGTCAACCCAGAATCCTATAACCAGCAAACCTATCTTTGAAAAATAAAGGCAAAATAAAGATACTCCCAGATAAGTAAAACTTGGAGTATTTGTTGCTAGAAGACCTGACTTATAAGACATACTGAAAGGATTTCTTCAAGCTGAAAGCAAGTGACTCTAGATAGTAATTAAAATCCAAACAAAATAAAGCAAAAAAGAGCACGGAAATGTATAGGAAATGATATAATTTTAATAGACTGTACAAATGCATATTTATTCTCATTTTTTCTTTTAACTGATTTTAAAAATAATTGTATAAAGCCATATGTATATAATGTGTTGTTGGGCCTGTAACATATAGAAATGTAATATATTTGTCAATAATAGCACAAGGAGGTGTGTGGGAGCAAAGCTGTATTGGGCTAAGGAAACGACTCCAGATGGTAACTTGAATTCACAGGAACAAGTGATGACAACCAGAAATGATAACAAGATTAATATAACAAAAGCGATAAATTCTTAGTCACTTTCTCTTCTCCATTTAGTTCTTTGAAGAACGTAAAATTATATATAAAATTAAAAGTATTATTGGGTTTATAACATTTATAGATGTAATAGCTATAACAATAATACTCCCCAAAATGGTAGAAGTGGAATAGAGCTATATAGGAGTGGCATTTCTATATCTCACTGAAATTAAGTTAGTATAACTTTGAAGCTGCTTCTGCTATGTAAAGAGAGGGATAGCAAGCCCCAGAGCCACCACTAAGGAAATAACTAAAAAAAAAAAAAAAAAGTCATTAAATATATTAAAATGTTACAGTAGGAAATGTTCACTTAACACAGAATGAAGCAGAAAGGAGAAGGGAAACAAGAAAGACATGAGAAATATAGACAAAACATGAAATGACAGACATAAATTCAGCTATATCATAATGTACTAAATATGAACGAACAATCTAATTAAAAGGTAGAAATTGTCAGATTAGCTGAACAAACAAGACCAACTATTGTCTATCTATAGGAGATACACATTAAAAGTAAAGATACAAATAGATTGAAAGTACAGGGATATAAAAAAGGATATCCTGTAAGCTGTATTCCTCTGATACCAACACCAAAGACATCATAAGAAAACTATAAACCAATATTTCTTATGAATGTGAACTAAAAAATCATCAACAAAATATTAGCAAACTGAATCTAGTAATATATAAAAGAATAGTGCCATGACCAAGTGGGACTTATTCCAGGAACACAAGGTTGATTTAACATCTGAAAATCAATGAACGTAATACACCATATTAATAGAATAAGAAAAACCAAAAAAGCCCCATGTGCTCATCACAATCGATTCAGAAAAAAACATTTGACAAAATCTAACACTCTTTCATGATAAAAACAGTCACCAAGGTAGGATTAGAGGGAACTTCGTTAACCAGTTAAGGGGCATCTATGGAAAGCCCACAGTTAGCTTGATACTTAATAGTACTATTATTATTCCTTAAGATCAGGAACAAGACAAAAATAGCCACCTCTGTAGTTTTTTTCAACATTGTATAGAGATTCTAGTCAGGGGTAATTCGGCAAGAATAATAAATAAAAGATATCCATATTGGAAAGGAAGAAGTAAAACAGTATCTGTTTACAGATGACATAATCTTGTACACAGGAAATTTTATGGAATCCAGTAAAAAACAGAGCTAAGAAATGTGTTCAGTAAGATGAGATGATATAAAGTCAATATAAACAAATCAATTGTATTTCTATCTTCTTGCTATGAACAGGATAAAATGAAATTAAGAAAATAATTTCATTATACAATAGCATAAACAAATGTGTAGGAATAAATTTAACGAAACTTTTACTTTTCAAGCTATAAAATGTTGTTTAAAGAAATTAAAGAAAATCCAAATAAATGGGAGAATGTTCATGGTTGAACATTTCCTACTGTAACATTTTAATATATTTAAGGGACTCATACTTCCCAATTTTGAAAACATACTATAAAGCAAAAGTAATCAAGACAATGTGGTACTGGTATCAGAATAAACATAGTAATTTATGGAATAAAATTTAAATTCCAGAAAATATGTTTCAATGGTCAACTGATTTTTGACAAGTATGTCCATTTGATGGTGAAAGAATAGTTTCTTCAACAAGTGGTGCATTGGATAACTGGATGGCCATATGCAAAACAATGTAATTGGATCTTTACCTCACACTATATACATAAAATGGATCAAACACCAAATGTAAGTGCTAAGACCATACAGCTCTTAGAGGAAAACATGATCAAAAATGATCATGATCTCAGATTTGTTAATGGATTTTTAGATATGACACCAAAAGCATGAACAGCTAGGAAAATAATAGATAAATTAAATTCTTTACAATTGACTTTCAAGAAAGTTTAAAAAGAAACCACAGAATAGGAAAAATATTTGCAAATCTCATATATAAGGGCCTTGTATCTAAAATATATGATGGACTCTTACAACTCAATAATAAAGAGACCCTATATAAAAATGGTTAAAGGAACCAAATAGACATTTCTCCAAAGAAGATACTAAATTATCAATAAACATTTGTAACACGCTTGATATCTTTAGTGACCAGAAAATGCAAATCAAAACTACAATGAGATACCCACTAGGAAGGCTATAATCAAAAAGTCAGCTAACAAAAACTTGGTGAGTAACTGCAGGAATTGAAATCCTCATACACTGAGGTTGGGAATGTAAATTGGTTCAGCCATTCTGGAAAGCAGTCTGGAAATTCCTCAAATGGTTAAACCTAGAGTTACCATATAACCCAATAATTCCACTCCAAAAGAAATGAAAACATATGTTCACAGAAAGAGTTGTACATAAATGTTTGTGATAGCATTATTTATAATAACCAGAAGTTAGAAATAATTCAAATATTCAAGAACTTATAAGTGGATATCTTAAATGCGATATGTCTATATCCAGTGCAATATTATTCAGCCATAAAAAGGAAGAAATGAAGTACTGATACATACTTCAACATGCATGTGCCTTGAAAACATTACGGTAGGCCCGCCGTATAAAAACTTAGACGGAGAAGGTCACAGACTTGGCGGCTCTTAGGCTCCCCATATATACCACACCACCATTGCAGTCTAAATATGTTGAAGAACAGCCTGGTCATTTACAAATGGGCTTTGCATACATCCGCACAACAACTGGTCATTATATTGGCTGGTGCAAGGGTGTTTATGTTTTTGTGAAAAGTGGGATAATGGATACAGTACAGTATGGAAAAGATGCCTATATCTATCTGAAGAACCCACCTCGAGATTTTCTTCCAAAAATTGGAGGGATTACAGTTTTGGGATTAGCAGGCTTGTTTTCAGCTAGAAAAGGTTCTAGGTTTAAGAAAATTGCTCATCCACTGGGACTGGCCACTTTAGGAGCAACTGTTTGCTATCCAGTTCAGTCAGTAATAATCGCAAAGGTAACTGGGAAAAAGGCATATACTACAAGCCAGCAAATTTACGAAGCAGTTAAATCATTGGGGACAAAAAACAACAGAAAAGAGTCACTTTCTAAACTGAAAGAAAAACCCAAGATAGAAGAAAACTCTGCTGAAATAGAAATACCTGCAAAAACAACTCAGAACCTGAAACACTCAGTGCCTTTGCCAACTGAACTCATCTTTGAAACAAAGACAGAATCAGAATCTACCTCAGGTGCTGCACAGTTTATGTCTGACCCCAAGTTCATGGATCATGGGCAGTCCCATCCAGAAGATGTAGATATGTACAGCACTAGAAGCTGAAATAGTCTGCATAGAGAACTACAGGATGTGTGAAGTTGAAAATAATGACGAAAAAATCATGTGAAGGTTAACTGTGACACATAGAATATAACCTAAACCAAGTTTTTCCCTTACATTTTCTAATGTAATGTACAATTTGACTAATCACATAAGTAATTAAAGCACAAACTGTGACTTTAATTCAAACAATATTAAATGATTGACAAAGAGGCAGAAGTAGAAATATTGGGATGTATTTAATGATTTTTAGTGGTGTTTATAAAAAAACCCCAAAACTAGAGTAAATATATAAACACTGATGAGATTAAGATCTGAGCAAATATGTATGTGGGCATAAAAATATTTATAAAGATACACATATACACATTGTTTTACCTTTTTTAAATTAATGTCAGCTATATTAGAATGTTGTGTGGAAGGATGTGTTCCCCACTTTTTCATTTCCCAGAGCTGGAATAAAATATTCATATTTTATGACAAAAAAAAAAGGAAACATTACGGTAAGTGAAAGGAACCAGTCATAAAAGATCATATATTTTATGACCACATTTTTATGAAATATCCAGAATAGATCAGATCTAGAGATGGAAAGTAGTAGTTTGCTGAGAGTTAGGGGGATGGAGAAGTAGATATGTGGTAGCTAAAAGGAGTGAAGTTTCTTTATGAGGTGATGAAAATGCTCTAAAATTATTTGAGGTTGCACATATCTATAAATATGCTAAGAAAACCCACTGAATTGTATACTTTAAGTGGGTGAATACAATGGTATGTGAATTATATCTCAAAATAATTAAGTGGCTTACCTTCCCATTCAAGCCTATTATTTTGTTTTAGATCCTAGAGCAGCTGCCATTAGGTTGAGAGAAAGGCATGAGAGCAAGAAAGTAAACTAAGTTGATAAACAAACAAAAATTTAAATAAACCAGTAAAAGAGGCCCAAGTTTAAATCTGAAAAAGAATTGAGTTGATTATTACTGACTCATGGAATTGACTGGAAACAAATAGATTAGAAGCCAACTAAGAATTTGAGGGAATTGTATTGCCAGTAAAACGTTTCCAGTATTGTAAAACTCTGTGATCATACAACAACCCTCAGTTCCCCAAACTTACATTAGTAGTAAATAGACAGTGATGATTTTAACCTCTAAAAGTGAGTATACTTTCCAGTGTTCACTTCAGATATGGCCATGTATGACGATGAGCAAGGAAAAATATCACAGTGGGTACAGCTAAGCATGAAGATCAGTGGACACAGTAGCTTCTCCCAGAGAGTTGAATTAGATTCTTGGAACTCGTACATCTCTCATGAATTGTGACTTCACTATACCTGCTCAGCAGGGTTTCATCATTGCAATGACTCTGTGATTACTGTGTGTCTACCATTTTCCTCTCCTCACACTTGGAGTCTTTACTGGAGTTACCTTAGGTGTCCAGTGCAGGGCTCGAACTCATGAACCATGAGATCATGACCTGAGCCAAACCAAGAGTCAGAGGCTTAACTGACTGAGCTGCCTCTGGAGTTAGCTTATTTCTACTCTGCTATTGATGTAGAGATATGTATAGGTAGAGAAAGAAGTTTTCTCCTTAGTTTACAGCTCAAGGACCACAAAAAATACTTCTTGTTTGAATAGAGAGAAATATAATAACTCAATGGCCAATGCACTTGAGCTGGATGCATTAAGTCTCTTTTCAGAGTATTATTGGATGTTTGATGTGTGGGAAGAAGAGTCAACATGACTATGGTGACCAGAAGGGCAGTTAGTGACAGGAGCCACTAACTAATTTTTTAAAAAAGGAAGAAAATCCATAGTCTTCTTTTCCTCATGACCATATAGTTACTGTATAGTTACAGTATCTTCAGCCTCGGTTATGTTTAATTGTGGTCATGTGACAATGTCTAGCCAATAGAATGTAAATAGAAGAGAGGTGCTTCCCATCCAGCTCCAGCTCATTAAAAGCCATTGCAAGTACTTTTCCATTCTTCCTTCTCTGCTAGCCGGAAGGGAGAGAATCGCCATGGTAACCTTATAAGCCATGTGTTGAACATGGCTGAGACCCGTCAGCTTAGGTCCTTGAGTAGCTACATGAAGAAGAGCCCCATCAGCGTTTTTCCTCTCAGTGCTACTATTTAACAAAAACTCTTGATTTTGTGCCATTATACATTCAGCCTTTTTTTTTTTTTTAAAGCAATTAGCCTCCCCTGACTAATATAACTCTCATCATTGAATGTCTCCCCTGTACCTGCTGAGTTTAATAAATTGTGCTCACTGGGTATTCTTTTTTTTTTTTTTTCCATTGATTCATGCACACTCTATGTGGTGGTTTCAATGACTACTCAGACTACTTACATTCTATTCAAGGTGTTTTTTTCCCTTCTTGAGTTTTATGTCTTTCTTCTTGCATTTGATCTTATTGGTAGTTTCATCCCTGTAAGTTTTAGTTGTAGGTGTGGTATATCTGAAATATAATTTTAAATTAAATAGGAAACCTGAGGAATGTGCTTGCTAAATCAGAGAGAATATAGACTGCTTAAACATGTATTATGGCTATTCCACTTGTCTTCCCCAGTCCAGACACCTGGAAGTCAAGACTCTTAAAAAAAAAAAAAAAATCTACATTATGGGATGCATTCATTTTTTTGTGTGTGAAAGGGATAAAATGTATTTAGGTCTATAGTTGTCAACCTGAAGTTTTAGACACTTTTTGCAAGTTATTTGGAATATCATCCAGTAAATTTGATGGATAACTGCAGAATTATTTGATAGTAAGACCCAACAGTTTTAATTTGGTTCCTGTATCACCTTGGTAGTTAAGTTGGACATTTCTTTCATTCTTCCCCTCTTGCATGCTGAAAAAAAAATCTAGAAGGTAGCATATTAAAAAACCCGAAGTGTTGCTCATTTAAATAATTTATTTTTCAATCAGGGACATCAGTTTGAAGATTAATACACTGCATTCATTTTCTCCTTTTGAGAAATCTGGAACAAACAGGCTTGCACGGTGTATATATAATTCATTTAGGTGTTGAAGTCTGAGCCTACATTTGTAAGAGAACATTTCAAATGAGCCATAATTAATATGTCACTTTAGGAGGAGCAGTGGGATGAGGGGGTGGAAGTAAATGGATCTACCTGATGTTCCTGTAGTGTATGTGAGGAAAGGCAAAATTAAAGCTAATGCACAAAGAAAAGGCCTGCTTTGCAAGCTTATTTCTTTGAGCTCATGCCAAAGTAAATAGGTATATCTATGGATATCTCCTTCTGGAGGTGTAGAAAGTGTAGGTTAAGTGTGATGGACTGCAGCACGTTTCATGAGAGGAAGTTTGAAGAGTGCATTAATCTGAAAGGCCAATCTTGTTTTTCTCAGCTCCGCTGCCATTTACTGGGTGAAATGTAAAAAGCTATTCAGCATTTCCAGCTCTTGGTTACTCTCTTGAATGAAGAGAACCAACAGCTGTTCCCTTTGTACCTTGCCTATTAATATGAAGGGATATACTGAAGGCAGAGATTCTATGCAAACATACTTTGTACTATGTGCCTATATCTGTGTTCCATGAGAGTTTGACTCCATCACCACTGTCATGGGAATATGGCATTTCAATATGGGCAACAAGGCTTTCAGATACTTTCAGACGTATCTTCAAGTATTTCCAGTGAAATTTGGTGAATTTAGTTCTTTTCCACATACAGGGGATCGGGAAGGATGTCCATTTTATCACTGTGATAAAACTTGTTTGGGCGACTCCAAACAGACAACTTTTTTGACTTCTGGTTGACTTTGGAACCATCACTAAAGGATTGTGAGGGAAGGGTCTTCTTTCCTAGTCTTGGGTTTGCAGGATTGCCCCAGAGGTTTCTTTCCTATTCAAAACTACTGCTGAAGCATTGGCCTAGCAAGTCATCCAAAAAGGAAACAAACAACAACAACAACAACAACAACAAACAAAAGTAGGAGTCTTTTCAGAATACTATTTGTTTCCTTTTGGCAAATGCTACGTCTCCCTAATCCCAGAATGTAATTGCCATGGCTTTGCACATAACATTAGAACTTCGAGGTGAAAGAGATTGGAACTAAGAATTGGAAACCTCACTATTCCTGGTTATCAAATCCTTTTGGAGGGTAGTGCCCAGATGAAGCATCCTTTTTAGAAAAGGACTTGAAAGAACAGTGGGCCTTGGGCAGGAGAACAGGTAGTGAGAGAACTTGATATATCCTTTCAGGGACTACTGTTGCAAGATTAAGATGTTTAGTTTGGGAAGATGCTTTATGGGAACCATGGTAGCACAATGATGGAATAATGTTCCCCAGAAGAAAAACAACAAACAAACAAAAAGATGATGAAAAACAACACAGAACCGGTGCACATACATTCTAAAAGTAGAGTTTGGTTGACTATAATGGAAAGCAACTTTCTAATATCTGTTGTTGCTAAATTATAGGAGGGAGGTCCATATCACTGAAATTTTCTGGCTGATATTAATAGTTAATTTATTAAGGAAGCCTGTAAATATTGGAAAGGAAGTTTAATTACTTGAATTTCAAAGTATAGAGTAAAATTAATGGTATAGACTCAGGAATCAGAGGGAGTGGAATTCCATTCTGGGCTGCATCCTTTACTACTCAGATGTCTTGGGATATTTAATATCTTTACATTTAATTTGCTCACCTATAAAATGCAGACATTCACAGTACTTCCCAGGGTTGCTGTGAATATTAAATATAACAATGCATTGAAAGCATTTAGTACAATCCTGGGTTATATGAGGTGATCAATAAATAGGAGCCAGTTATTTTTTTATTTCTAATTAATAGTGCATGATTTTCTACCTAAAGAATTATGCATTGTGATATTCAAAAACTGTTGTGACAGATTTCTCCTGTGGAAAAATATCTTAAAATAACTAATAATTTGATTTTTTTTCAATAGTTAGATACATTGCAGAAAGTGGTTATTACCAAGTCATTAACTTTTGCATCTGACTAATTAGATAGCTGTTACTATTAGGCTACATTCTTTGTCTAAGAAGTCCATTTAGCACTTCCTTAAAAAAATGGCATTTACAAATAAATGCTAGGGATGAGCAAAAAGGAGACCACCAGAGGGAAAATCAAATCACTGGTTTTCCTTAATAATATGTCAGGAATTTGTGTGTAAATTGAGACTTCCTTTACCCCATACTCCAAGTGTTTCTCTGTAAGGAAAGTCTATTTTATGACAGTGGGTTGTTAGGAATTAGTTATGTTGTCAGTTACTTGCTCAATATTAACAAGTCACTGAAAGTTTGAGGAAGAAACTGAACGAATGTAGGTTTCTGTTACTGTCACTGGTGTTGCGGAGCTTGAAAATCCCATCTTGTCAAAAATTAGAACAAGTAGCTAGAGATTTTAGACAAAAAATGAAAACTAGGGGGGAAATTCACAGTAATAGCCTTAAGTGTCTAATGAATTTAGGGCCATTTAGC
Organism: Hyaena hyaena; assembly: GCF_003009895.1. Lineage (NCBI taxonomy): Eukaryota > Metazoa > Chordata > Mammalia > Carnivora > Hyaenidae > Hyaena > Hyaena hyaena. Next base: position 51,083 of record NW_024081690.1, on the reverse strand, counting down.
TTGTATTCACATAAACGGGCTTAATTTTAGAGGCATTTGCAATTGGTGATATAGGAGTTGCAATTTCTGTGAACCCCTTGAAAACACTTTCCACATCATATGCTATTCTCCTCTCCTTTCATAAATCTGGTGTTACAAAACTGTTAGTCATAAAAAGGCATTTATAGTTCAATATAATTTTCCTGCTTTTTCTTTTATTTTCTTTAAAAATGCAGTTTTAAAAGTAATAAAGCCCTTCCTTTTGTAAATCTTCAATCTTTCTTTTTCCTAAGGGAAGATTAATTTGTAAATATGCTAATGGATTTGTATAATATTAAACTTTCCCAGGAAAAATTACATTACTTCATATGAATGAACACATCTATCTTATTCAATTTACAAATGAACAGCTGAAAACCCCAAAACTGTTTCCTACTATGTGTCTTATAACTAAAATGACTGCGGGCACAGCCACAAACTTGGCATTTCACAGCAAATTTATTGGATGAAAAAATTTTTTAGTCCCTTTATTGGGTTTTCCTCATTTAGCTGTATTTGAATTCTAGCTAATAAAATGCAGCTCTTCTTACCAAAAGGTGAAAAAGTAAACATTCCACTCAAAATAGAAGTGATTTCTAAACAGGAAGTAGACTAAAAAGAACAAACTGCTTAGTTTAAAAGTGATACCAGTAGTAGGGATGCTGTGATGGAGATCTTCCCACAGTTAACTTTCATTAAAACAGCAGGGTCACTTCTTAGGTTAGGCAATGAGCTAATTAATGACTTGGTGGTTCATTTAGGCCATTATTATGGATTTACTCTGATACTGTGTGGGAGACACTTAACCCCTCCTCATCATGGCTGTTTCTCTATTACTTATTTTTACCAGCTAGACAATTCCATTGCGTAAAGTACTTCCTGGAGTCAGGCAAAAATACATTAGTGTCCTGTCAGTATCCTGGGATGACTTAAGAGTGACCATTGGGATGGGGCACCTGGGTGGTTCGGTTAGTTAGGCATTTGACTCTGGATTTCAGCGTCGGTCATGATACAGTGGTTTGTGCGTTAAAGCCCCATGTCGGGCTCTGCACCGACAGTGCGGAGCCTGTTTGGGATTCTCTCTTCTTCTTTCTCCCTCCCTCTGCTCTCTCTCTCTCCAAATAAATAAACTTTAAAGGAATGACCATTGGCTGTTATCCTTAGGTGTTACCCTAAATTCTGAGGTGAAATATGTATTATTTAGGTAGTTCTCCTGGAGAGACCCAGTGAGAGCTGGCTGGATTCATAGAGGAAATAAGCAGGAGGAGAAAGGGCTCTAAATGGAGACTGAAGGGGCGCCTGGGTGGCTTAGTAGGTTAAGCATCCGACTTCAGCTCAGGTCATGATCTCACGGTTCGTGGGTTCGAGCCCCGCGTCAGGCTCTGTGCTGACAGCTAGCTCAGAGCCTGGAGCCTGTTTCAAATTCTGTGTCTCCCTCTCTCTCTGACCCTCCCCTGCTCACGCTGTCTCTCTCTCAGAAATAATAAATAAAAACATTAAAAAAAATAAATGGAGACTGAATACTTATAGTTCCATAAAGAGACATAAAATGAACTTCTTAGAATCCCGATAATTCTTCCCAATAATTAGATGCTTTGTTTTCATAAAAGATCTGTACTACCAACTTGAAAAGAATCCTAATTCAAGTGAAGTGTAGAGTGAAGGGCAATTGTAGGGGTGATCTTATTTCCTAATATTTCCCTGAAGGGTATATTTAGGAGGGTCTTGGGCAATGTGAAGAGACATGGGACCTGGTTATCAGTCCCCACAAGAGTTAGAACATAGTTATAGACCATAGTTTATAATAATGTGGTACTTCCACTATTTTGTTCTTAAATTACTTTCTGCAATTTGTTTTGACCTTTGTTATGGAATTTTGGGAAAAAATTTAAATTCTTTTCACATATATTTTGATAATGGGACCAACTGACTACTTCAATGCATGCCAGTGATTTGTATTGAATTTACCAAGTTGTTTTGATTGCTTGTGATCAAAATCCAATTTATACTGGCTTAAGCTGGGTGATGGGTGGGAAGGAAGAATTTGATGGTTTGGAAACCTGAAAAGTCCACGAATTTAGCTAAAATCCAAAGTTGCTATGTAACAGTGCTCCTATTATGCCCTAAAGATTTGTCTATTTCCATCTCTCAGCCCTGCTTCCTTTCTAGGGGGTCAGTCAGTTTCTACTTGTGGCCACAAGCTAGTCCAGTCCTATACTGAGTTTCTCTTTCACCATAGTCAGAGCAAATGCCAGGACTCACTGCAGTCCTCCATCTTGGAACATCTGCCCACCATTGGAGCTAGGAAGTGAAAGTTGATCCCACCCAATCTTCAACAACCAAGAGTGGGAGAGAGTTGATTCCTTGTGGGAAATTTGGATGACAGTTCTAGAGCCAAAAGTTATGTGTGATATACAGGCAAAAAGAACATGCTACCACTATTATGAAATGAAGAGGCATGGCACAATAAATAGCCAGGAAAATGACCCAAGAGACAAAATCAGAGCAGGGGGTATTTTGCTCCCTCATAAAAAGTACTCTGGGAATTCTTTGTTGGAGCCTTGCCATTCAAAGTGATATCGTTGATTTAAATGTTGTCCATATGGGTATAACTGTAGCTGGGGGGGGGGGGGGAGTATCCTTGGCCTATGAGCAGTTTTGTAATGTTATCTATAGGTTTTATTTCTTCCAACAGAATGCAATTTCTTGAAAAGCAGGCACTGTGTTATAGTCTTTTATTGTACTTCTCTAAGAATATAGCATAGTGCTGGACACAAAGCAAACACTCAGTATATACTTTTGATGGATTCATTTCAGCTGTTTGCAATGCTTATCACACTGAAGGATTTCCCAGGATTTTTCTCAAAACCCCATCCTCCCTGAGAGCTACATTTGTTTCCCATCTTTCCATATCACTTGAGTTGTCTGAGTATGTCCTTTTAACGTGCCTCCAGGTTTCTGTGCTTTCTATCACACCACCAACGCTCTGTCTGGCAGGAGCTGGGACCACGGCTGCTGTCTTTCTCCCATCCTGAAGGGCTGGGCTGTGCTCTGCTGCTGCTGCATGCTGCTTCCCAGATCCGCTTTGCATAGCTGCCTGGAAGAAAGTACTTTATGGATAATCCAAGACAGGGAAATAGATTGAACATTATTTTGCTTTAGCATATTTTATGGGTTAAATCCATTTAAAATACTATTGCAGTGAAATTCTACATAGAGCAAGCAGTTGGTCAACTAGTTTTAGAGCATATTTGGTACATTGTAATTAGAAAACAATGAAGTCATTAGGACAGTTCCTTCAAAAACATAGGATTTTAGTGTTCTATAAGAGTTCTTGATTCCGTTTATGGAAGGGGCCTTAGAGATAATATAGTCCAGGGATAGAAAATAGATTCATCTTGTGTGCCAAATTTGATCAGTTGGTGGTGGTTGCCTGGAGTGCTGTGTTAAGAAAGAATTTATGGCTAAGTCCAGGCTCAGTGGGACAGTGTGCTGGCATGGATTGTTATGTGCCGGCATGGAGTTTTTGTGTCTACCACGGTTAAGGAAGGGCCTGGTAGCACCA
>NW_024081690.1:0-42500 GCF_003009895.1 Hyaena hyaena | reverse complement strand
TGAATTCGTACCTGAGTATTTGAGTGTTTGCCCTGTGAAAGATACTCTGCCAGGTGCTGTAGTGTATTCTAGGCAAATTTCATACAATTTCTGTCTTCAAGGGCCTTACAGTATAGCTTGGAAGAAAGGCATTCTCATGAGTAACAGCAAAAAGAAGTCAGTAATTGCCATACAAGTGATTAAAAGAAAGAGTCAGTGGGGAAAACCAGGGAGGCCTGCGCTCTCACAGTTACCTCATCCTGGTTCTTTGGGACAGGTGTTACAGATTTCAGAAAGGGTAACTTCTACATAGGAAGTGGTCCATATCACAGTATAGAAAATCTGTACAATAGTAGAAGAACAAAAAGGCTAGCACTGGATCGAAAAGATTCTTGAATGCCAAGGTAGAGAATGTTTACTCTGAGTGACAGCTGGGAGCCATTTGAGTAGGTATTGATAAAGTCACAGCAGTGCCGTTGGAAGATAACTTTGGCTATGTGTTGGACAGCAGGCGAGTGTGGAGAAGTTAAGACTAATGACCAGGGATTTCTTCCTATGAAAGTAGACCAAGTTACACGAAGGTAAGGGTAAGATAGGTAAATCAGAGTTGCAAAGAATAAAAAAGGAAATGAAAATCTATTTATTTATTTTTTTTTATTTTATTTTTTTAAATGTTTTATTTATTTCTAGTAGAGAGAGAGAGAGAGACAGCGTGAGCAGGGGAGGGTCAGAGAGAGGGAGTCACAGACTGAAACAGGCTCCAGGCTCTGAGCTGGCAGTCAGCACAGAGCCCGACGCGGGGCTCGAACCCACGAACAGTGAGATCATGACCTAAGCGAAAGTCGGACGCTCAACCGACTAAGCCACCCAGGCACCCCGAAAATCTATTTAAAAAACAAAGCAAAAAAAAAAAAAAAAGAGTGTTAGGTCTTGGGCAACTAATTGGGTGAGGAGGAATAAGACAAAGATGTAGTCTAAGATGTTGAGCTCAGTATGCAAAATGTTATGGGAAACTAAATAGAAATAGAGACATCATGTCAGTAAACACATTGTTTTAAAGTTTATTTATTTTGAGAGATGGCGGGGGGGAGAGCGCAAGAACATGGGCAGGGGAAGGGCAGAGATGGAGAGAGAGAATCCCAGGCACTGTGGGTGTAGAGCCTAATGCAGGGCTCTAGTTCATGAGCCACACGATCATGACCTGAGCCCAAATCAAGTGGGACACTTAGCCAACTGAGCCACCTGAGCACTTCTGTCGGGAAATACATTTTAGGGGCAGGGTGAATATTTTGATTTTAAATGTGTTGAGTTTGAGATACTTGAAGAACATTAAGATGTCAACCTCTAGCACGCAGCCGAGAAGAAGGGGAGATGTGGTTCTTGGGAAAATTGCAAACTGGAGATCTGTGAGTTACATGCATAAATGCGGTAACTGAGTATGTGACACTGGATAACAGTGTCAAGGATGAGAGAATAGAGAGTGAGAAGAGACCATAAGTCCAGACGAACTATTGAGAAAAGCATCTATTTAAGTGGGCAGGGGGAGAAAAAGAAATGACCTATTGATGAGAAGACTGTCAGAGGAAAACCAAAAATCAAACAAGGTAGACAGAGCAAGGATTACAGCAAGGAAGGAGGTAACTGAATTTGGAATGGACTTACCAGTGATCTGAGATAGAGATGGGTCAATAAATATATTGGAGTGGGAAACATTTTGCAAAGGATATATAGGTGGCAACAAAGTGAAAAAAGCTATACCGACTGCTTTTTCAAGAAATTTGGCAGTAATAACAGGTGGGAAAGATATAGGCTAGCTCAAAGCTATAGGAGAACATAAATTTTCAATAGGAGAGACCTGAACTCACTTCTGTGCCAAGGAAAGACAAAAATACAAAAGTGAAGGCATAATGGTAGAGCAAAGTCTCAAAGGTGACTTTGAGGACCTCTCATATTTTTAGGTGAAAATAATGTCTTTCCTTATTATTCCATTAAATTTAAAATTGAAGAGTATTTCTTTTAATGGTAAAGTAATATGTGCTTATTATAAGCAATAGAATATACAAAAGAAAACCAAAACAACCTATAATTTGCCCTCCAATGACAACTTCTCTCAATCTTTGTTGTATCACAAAGTTGTGATTGTACTACGTGCGACTTTCACTCCTGTCAGTCATCCTCAAGGCCTCTAACATTTAAAAAAAAAATATTGACATGGAGTGTCTAAATTATTTGCTATTAAAACTGTGATAAATATCTTTTACATGTTCACTGTTGCTCATCATTGCTCATCTCTTCAGGGTAGACTTGAGAGAGGTAATCCCTAGAAGAGAAAAAGGAAACATTTAAACACTTTTGATGCTAACTTCCCATCTACCCAAAATAGTTCTTTACAGAGTAAATAGTCACCAAATATTTGTCGAATGGATAGATAGATGAACAAATAAAATGCTACATGTACCAATTTACTCTCTAAACAATAATGTGTTAGTTTGACTTTACTGTAACGAACATGGAATCCTGTGTAATGCCTATTTCATTCTAATTTTGACAGGCAGAGAGTGTATCTTACAATTCCTTTTCCTTTGTGTTGAGTGAGAGTGAGGTTATACATTGTTTTTCACATGCTTATTTGCATGTGTACACTTTTCATCACTTGATTGTTCCTGTAATTAGGTCTTAGGTTTTGCTTATTGATTAGCATGAAGAATTCACATACTAGGACTATAATTGATACATATAAAATATTTTTACAACTTACTTCTTGCTTTCTGTTTATTAGATATGAGATATTTGATGTGAGAATTAAGGCAAGTCTTGACTTTCTGGTCAATTTTATTGAGGGGATAAATATGTAATTTAGTTTAAAAAGGCCCAGATACTGAATTAATTATTAAATTATATTTTTCTCCACTGACAAATTAGGTCACTTTTCTTGTATCCTATATGTTTACATATGAATTATGATTTACTCCTGAGATATCTGTTCTATTCCATTTTCTGCCTGATGATTTGGGGGATAGTTCCATGTTATTTTAATTATTATACTTCTATAATACCTCTTAATATCAAGTAGGAAAAGTTTCCCACCATATGCCTGCATTTTTAAAATTTCCAACTTCATTACCACATATCTATCCTTTAGGATGCATTTTAGAATGTTCTTTTAAGTACAAAAACAAATCACATTGGGATTTTTGTTCTGCATTCAGGATATTCTAGCTATTATAATATCCAGGGAAGGAGGCTATCTTTCAATTCATTGCACATTTTTATATCCTTTGGCTAAATTTGATTGTTTTATTTATATAGGTTTCATGTTTTTCATGTCAAGATTTTTCCTATGTATTTTATATTTTTGTAATAATTATAAATAAAATCTTTTTAAATCTCTAAGTGGACATGTCACTTGCCACTTGTCTATTTCACTTAGGTATTCCATATTATATTATACTACTCAGCTCTGTGGAGGTTTTATGTATTTATATCTATATCTATATACGTATGTATGTATATATGTGTATATGTACACACACACATACATATATACATTCATATACCCAGGCATATATAGAGACATATATACATATGACAGACATATATTTCATATACATCATCCTCAAGGAAGAGGGCCACATGTTTCAACTATAAACCCACAGAAACTAGCTTGCCACGAAGATTATTATGTGCTAAGCACAGTATTAAATGTTTAATCTGCCATTTCTCTTTTTATCTTCATACTGGTACATGAAGAAGTTATTACTCATTTTATAGCTGAGCAAACCGAATGCCAGAGAGATTAAGAAAGTTGCCTGCACTGGGGCGCCTGGGTGGCTTAGTCGGTTAAGCGTCCGACTTTCGCTTGGGTCATGATCTCGCGGTTCGTGGGTTCAAGCCCCGCGTCGGGCTCTGTGCTGACTGCCAGCTCGGAGCCTGGAGCCTGTTTCAGTCTGTGACTCCCTCTCTCTCTGACCCTCCCCTGCTCACGCTGTCTCTCTCTCTCTCTCCTAGAAATAAATAAAAAATGTTAAAAAAAAAAATTTAAAAAAAAAAAAAGAAAGTTGCCTGCACTTACATAGCTAGAAAAGGATAGAAGAGGTATTAGAACCCACCTCTGGCTTCAAATTACTGTACTACATGTGTACCTATTAAGTATTTGTTGACTGAACTAGTAAGCAAATGATTGAATGAATGATTGAATGAATAGATGATGTGAGATCAGACAAGTAAAAAACACAAAAGACAAACTGAGGGTTGGCGGAGGGTGTTGAGTGGGGGGAAAGGCTACAGGGGTGAGGGACATTATGGAGGACATTTGTTGAGATGAGCACTGGGTGTTGTTTGTAAGTGATGAATCACTGAATTCTATTTCTGCAATTAGTTTTAATATCTATGTTAACTAACTTGGATTTGAATATACAAAAAGCACAAGAGACAGAATTGAATTTTGAGAACTGCTTTATGCTTTTCCCCTTAAAATTGGAGGCATGGAGGCCAGAGAGAAAAGATGTCACTGTGATAGTTTTGAGGTGGAGGAAATGGAATTGGAGGGCACACATCAGATGGACTTATTCTTCTCGGGAAAGGAAGAAATAGAGTCACAGTAAGGAGAAGGAAGTGAATTGAAGGGTTTGAAGATTTAAGACAGACATGACAGCTAGTACAGCTACTGTTAATGGCGGTGCAGGAGAAACAAATGGGCATATTTCTGAGTAGCAGAGGCCCTGGGGGAGTTGGTAGAATGTAGTTCATTGTGTGGGATTGCTTGGTGGTGTGTTGTCATCGAACCAGAAATCACATGTTGACCAGCTAGGCAAAGGCTCAAAGATACTAAACAATGGGATAATATGAAATATGAAACATCCTATATTATACACCCCCGCCGCTAACAATCTATGCTGCATTCCATTTAAGCATTGGGTATTTTTCTGTTTTTTAGGATGAGGGGAAAATTTCCCAAATGTATCTTACATATGATAAAACTATACATGTATGTGTGTATACCTATATACACACATATGTATTATTTTTCCCTAGATATTTAATATATATTTTTATAACATAGGTTCATAGGTTTTAATTTTTACCCTTTTCAGAGGGGAAAATAATCCATAATTTTTCCTTATAGTCAATATGATAGGTCTGTCATTGGCTACTTGCTTTTCCTTCCAATGAGATTATTACTTATTTTGGGTGCCAGTCATTACTTAACATCTCTGTCGATTATTTACGTTAGATTATGGCCCAGTAAACATGGAAAACACGTTAAGATTAAAGAGTAGTATAAAATTTTACTACTAACAATTTACATTATTATAACAGAGATAGTCTAAAATACCTATTATCTCAGTCATTAGTATAAATATCTCTAGCTTCTTATTCAATCCTTTTATGCACATACACACACACATTCACATACATACCATATAATTCAAGTCTTCTTTCCTATTACAGTGGGCTATTCTGTACCAAAAACAACTGGAAGGGTAACAGCAAGCTGAAATTAAGGAAGATCAGGGCAGAATGACTTTGATTCCATGGAGAGCCCTGTACAGATCATTGGCAAAATAGAAGCCACATGCCCAAAGACACAACATGACAGGATAAAGAATTTGAGGTCAGGAGATAATGCACGCTGAGAATGTACTTCTGATATCTCTGAGACCAGAGCATAGTGAGTACTTACAAAACTCTGGGAATGTGTCAATTAAGTGAATTAGCCATTTATTCGATGTTTTCCATTCCATATATGTCTGGGAAAGATGGTTCTGAAGCTGTCAGCATGATGACTCACCAATGGTCAGTTGGGTAAACTACCGTGAAACTGCCGCTTCCCGTTTCAACAGGTTGAAAGGTGTCAGTCCAGAGTGTGGCCAGGAGTTTCTCCCTGTTGTGTTATGATGTTCTGTCCTCAGTTCAGAAGAGATTCCAGTTTGCTCCTTAGTTCCACTGGAATGTTGCCCATATGCTCACTTCTAATGTATGTACACATGTTATACAAAACATCCACATTATACTTTTTTCATGAAACTAGCATTCTGTTTTACTATATTCCTTTTATAAAAATTCACTGGGATTGCCAAAAAAGGCATGTTGAAGATATGATGCCTGCATTAGAGGGATTTAAACTGATTCCTCAGCTACTCAGGGAGAAAAAAAATCCCAGCTGTTTAAGTCAGGCAGAATCAGACCTAGTTTACGAATTAGTACATCATTTAAACCAAACCACTCTTGGTACTTTTGACTTGGTCAAACAAAATATTTTTGTTTTTATTGACTTTTTCTTTTCAGCACTAATTCCTTCAGGCTGTTGTTAGTTCACCCAAGAATGAAAACAACTTGCGTTAGCTGGGTTTTCAGTGAAAGAATTAGCAGACACTTTAATGTCTAATAATGAAAAAGTCCAAATTTTTTATAATGATATATATAATATTATTATATTATAATTTTTATATTATTATAATATTATATATTATTAAGACCATTTAACCAAAACTTAAATAATAGTTACATATTGAAGCATTTAAAACTTTTAAATGAGCGTTAGCATTAAGTTTAGGGAACTAATTTGATATTTATGTCACTTATTCTGTAGGAATTACATTTAAGTTTATTTTTTCCACAAAATATTATAGCTGTATTTAATGACATTTAGGCACCTTGATATTTTAAATTTATGTCTAGAAATTATTAACTTTTACTATTTCCACTTAGCAACATTATAAATGATCAATTATTTGGAAGGTATAATTTAAGAAAGGAGTCTTTTTATAGAGTTACAAATAGTTAAGTAAAAATGTTATTACCATTGCTTTGGTTAATATTAAGCAGACTTACATTTTAATATTAAAAGCTATAATATTTATATAATGAGAGTACATTTATTTCATGTCAATGATCTTCCCTATTATAATTGTATTACTCTGCAATGAGAAAAAAGTAAGTCCTTTAATTGCTTTCAAGAGAATGTGTGTTTTTGTTTGTTTGGATCATATATAACAAAAGAAAAAGAAGGGAGGAGAGTTTTTTTTGACCTTGAGTTTGAAAATAAATAGGGTAACACCTGATCAGTGACAAAATCTTGGTGATTCAAAATGTATTCCACAAATAATATTATGACACGTTTGTGGACTTTAGTATTTGAATATAATGTGTCCTCTGGTTGGGCTATGCAGGCTATTTTTTACTTTTGGCTTTTACATTCCACAGAAGTTCTAAAAAATCATCAGGGACACCACTAATTAATTTATAATGTTGTTTCTGTGTTTCTGAAGAAGGTACCTCGGTAATTAGGTGAAACATTTATGATGAATATAAAGCAATGCAAATTCATTTGTTTGCCTGAAAGCTACCTGTTATTTATTTAGATTGATCTTTGGGAAGATTCCTTCAGTTGAATCATATTATGAGGAGGAGTGATATGTAGAACAGAGATGGGCAAGATACTATGGACTGATGTGTTAGAATATATTATGCTGTATTAAAGTCAGATAAAGCTATGGTAGTCATAAAAATTTTGACCAAATTGATAAGGAAGTTTTTAGTTTTCCCTGAGGAAGAAAATAGACTATAGTGAGAGTGGATCAATAATATATTGTGAGAGGTTGACATGTAACTCAAATATGCTGTATGGTGCACAATTTAAAATCTTGTGCGTGTGTGCGATGATAGAAGTATAGTCCTGTGCGCTGTTTTTATGATAAATGTTATCACCACTCTTATTTACACAATATACACTTAATCTGAATTTATCTCAGTCGGTATTAAATGAAATGACTGCTTTACTCTTAATGCCAGCAACTAAACTACATTTATTCCCCCAGAGGAGACTAATAAGGTTTATGGTGTAGCCCTGTGCACATAAAATATCTTCATACTCACAGGTAGGGGATGGAAACAGTTATTTTCCTTACGAACAAGGCCACATTATTGTCATCTGTCAAGTAACAGTAACATCAAATGAATACTCACAAACTTTACAAATTTAGCTAAGGCTCCTTTCCTGGTCTTTTTCATGTAATGATCACAAAGCTATGGTCGAAATATTGCAAAAAATAAAACAAAACAAATCTTTGATGTAAAACTGAAGGAAAGATGTTCCAGCTAATGGCTTGTCTGTTTTTAAAGAAAAATCTTCTGAAGCTGCCATGTTGGAAGGACACGTGTTACATTGACCGCGTTATTCCTTGTTACAGGATTGTGGAGATTCATTTCATGTATTTATTCACATTGAACTGAGTCATATCTTCTATTGGAAATTGTAGATTCACAAACAGTAGCATGGTATTAGAGACTATATCTTCACAAATAATAATTACAGCTAACATTTATTACCGGTATTATATGTCAGGCACTATGTTACAGGGGTAAGTGCTTTTATTTTGCCAGTTGGGGAAACTGAGGCAAAGAGTAGTGAAACACAATTGCCGAGGTCAAATCACTTGTAAAAGAGCAGCCCGAGTTTGAATTCAAGCAGTTTGACTCTAGAGAGCTTTATTTGTTTCAAGATCTCATTTAAAAAAAAAAAAAAATGCTTCAGGACTATACCAAAACAAAGTAAAAGAATAAATGTTAACCTGAGGTCTGCACTTTCCAATATGATAGCCACTAACCACATATAACTATTTAAATTTGAATTAATTACAGTTGACTCTTGAACTAGGGAGGGGTTCGGGCATTGACCTCTAACCTTTCTCAGGCTCTGTTTTCCATTTTTTTCACTGGAATCCTTTTCCTTCCTTGTCTTCTTGGCAAACTCTTCCTCTGCTTGAAGACCCACCTTGAATGTGACCTTCCTTTAGAGTCAGATTTATTGCATCATCGTGTTTTACACTCTATGCATATTATCTCTGCCAAGTTTTGCGTCACTTTGCTGTAGTTATTTTATGAAAGTTTACTTGCCAGGCCATGTGGAGCTCAGAGACCTTAATACCTAGCAGAAAGTAGGCATTCAATTATTATTCAGTTGTATTGTAAAAGGAATAAAAAATATTTAACTGAGAATTGAAACCTGAAGGTGGAAGATCAAGGTTGACGATGAATCCTGTTGTGGATGTTCCCTGATGCTTGTTATATCTCTCATTGCCTTTCACTGAAATAACCCTCCCGGAGGGTTCTCTGTTCTTAATCTCCCTTTGTGTTTTGTTTTTAGTGCCACACAAGATAAACCAGGGACCACAGGCTTGTCTGAGTTTAAAGCCAGTGTTTGTAACCACCAAACCCCACCACCCATATCTCTAGCTGCTGCCACTTGATTTGAACTTGGTTGGAACTGATCTATTCTGAGTCTGCTCACCAACCTATCAGCCCTGCACATTGAGGGGTGAACACTTGTGATTAAAATGAGGTTACATTGTGGTTCTGTAGCCACTGCTAATTTGTCTTCTGTTTTTTCCCCTGAGATCTTGCATTACCAAAGTCATTTTGTCTAATTTGACAGTAGCCCTTGGTCATAAAAATGACACTGTATATCTGAAACATTGTCTCACGTAGATGAGGTGAGGGGCTGAGTTTGTAATGCTAAGAAAAGGAAACAAGATAAAGTATTGAGAAAAAAATCTACATGTAACTGATGTTAACAAGATTGTAGTTCATTTAGAAGGCATCTTTACAGAGGGCGCCTGGGTGGCTCAGTCAGTTATGTATCGGACCCATTCAGGTCCTGATCTCATGGTCGGTGAGTTTGAGCCCCGTGTCAGGCTCGTGCTGACAGCTCAGAGCCTGGGCCCTGCTTTGAATTCTGTGTCTCCCTCTCTCTCTTCCCTTTTCCTGCTCACACTCTGTCTCTCTCTCTCTCTCTCAAAAATAGGTAAACATTTAAAAAAAAAAAAAGCCATCTTTGCAGAGAGAAATTTCTGGAAACATTTTACAGTGTGAGGATAGAGCAATTAGGAAGGTTTTTTTGGGGGTGACAGGTATAGATGAATCAAGTAAAACATCTAATTTCTTTGATGATACAGTAGAGGTCTTTGCTATTGTTTTTCCATTTTACCTTTCCCCTTGTTGTTGTTCTGTCAGATTTAGCTAAAAAGAAATTTGAGCATCTTGATGCGAGGTTGGTAGTAGGTTTACAATTCAGCATCTCCAAGCACCAATCTCTAGAGGTACCAATCTCTAGTCCAAGGGCTTGGGGGAGAAGGTACCAAGATGCCTACAATTTGATTCTTGTTCTGGCTAAATGTTCAGCCTGTTGGGGGACAGTTCTTCCCTTGAATCTTAAACAATAAAAAATCATGAGGGTATGCATGTGGCTCAAATAAAATCAACATTTATTCTTAAACTTTAGTCCTTACCATATGCTAAACTTAAAAAAAAAAAAGAGGACGTCTTGTGGGGGTGTGGCTAAAATAATTAGAAACAGGACTTAATACTCGTAAGGGCTCTTCTCCACCAGAGAAGAAGTGGATGTTGACTTGGAATGCCACAGAATATTCCATCTCTCTGTCTCTCGTTTCCCAGCTAGGCTATCCTTGCCAGCACCCCACAGGTTTAGATTTAGGCAGCAGGTATAAAGAAGACTATGAATTGAGGGATGACAGCTTTATATGTGCAATGCTCCAAAAAAGCTTTTATTCACTTGCTTTATCCTTACAGATATGAACATTTGTCAGTTTTCAATTAGTTGATGAATGAGCCTCTGCCAAGTGGGCCACAGTTCGCAGAGCACTCTCACAGGCAGCCCGGATTCTGCCCACCGTGGGCAAAGGTGCCCCGTATGACGGGGGCCAGAGCAGCCAACCAGCACTGTGAATTCTGAGAAAGGTTGCAGCCTGCTTTGCATTCAGAAAATGAAGCTTTGCACTTGGGGTTTTGGAAAAAAAAATCGTGAAGGAAACAAAAGAGGATGAAATGGAAGCAAAATGTTGGCAAAACTCAAATTGCATTGGATTTATACTTATTGGATTTTTGAAGTAAGCTGACAAGAAAAATTACCTTCATTGCAAATCACTGAAGGGCTTTTCTATAGAATAAACACACTCACAGAGAAGAGCTAATTCAAAGGAAGCTTCAATATGTTAATATAATAATTAAGCAGCAAGGCACAACAGGCAGCCCATTTCCAAGGAGCTCAGCACGCCTCAGGTGGGGTATAAGGTACAAGGCTGAAGGCTAAATGACTTTAACCACCTGAGGTTGGCTATAATCATCTTAAAATACGATATGAGATGAATATTGCCCTCATTGGAAGGTATTTACATATGCAAATAAGGAACCAAGTTTTGTGTATTTTGTGGGCAGCCTTTAAGAGTTGAATTATTGGAATCAGCCTCCAAACTTGGAAACTTCAATGCTTCTAATTGGAGCCTGCATTTTCCCATGTTCTTGGTGGTCTTTTTTTCCCTTTTTGGAGTGTGTTGCATCCTTTCATCATTTTATTTGAACCGTCCTTTGGCCAGATTCTTCCTGTTTGGGAAACTTGTGTATACTCTCTTTGGCTTATAAGTTCTGTGTGTGTGTGTGTGTGTGTGTGTGTGTGTGTGTGTTTGAGGTGGTTTTGCTAACGCAGCTTGTGAGCCTTGTACCTGGGTGGCTTCATTTACCACATAGCAGATCCGAGTCCTACTGTGCACAGGATGTCTCTGGGATCTTGTAGGAATGTACATTCTGCTTCTGTAGGTCTGAGGTAAAGCCTGAGGTTCTGAATCTTTGAAAAGCTCCCAGGACATGACAATATAAATGGTAACCTCTGTTAAGTCTCTCAAATATCAGACAGCCATGTGATAGGAAAATAAAGGCTATAAGATAGGGAGGTAAAAACTACTGTTTTCAAGCAGTTGATACTCTATTCTGGTTGTTGATAATTGATCTGATAAGGAAGAAATGACTAACCATGAACTTGCTGGGGATTATAGATAAACAGACTAGTTTTATTTTAAGTGGGTAGGATAGCTTGAGACAAAAGAATCCCATTTTGATATAAATGTCAAAGAAAGTCTCAAGTCACTGACATATTATTGCTTCAGGGGTTTGTTAGCAGTTAAAGTTTAGTCCAGATAACTGGTGACTAGAAGTATATGGAGAGGAGGTGAAGATTGGCTTGAACAGAACAGACAGAATGGTTGGTGCATGGTCGGTGTCCACAGACACTGATCCTTTCCTTCTGTGTTGTGGCATCCTATTGGGCTTGTGGATTTCTTCGGGCCCTAAAGGTAATGTGAACATGAATTCCATAAATCCATAGTAAATGAAACTGGTGAGAAAAATAAGACAAATGCTATTTCCTTAAACTCTCTCTAAATGGAAACAAATGATGTTTTTGTTCGTCTGTTTACTTTGTCTTGTTGTTTTTCCAAACAAGAAGCATCTGAGTGGGGAAGGGCTTACAAGTATTCTGAGCATTCACTGTGAAACAGCCTGAATTCCCAGCCTCTCATTTGCCACCATGTTTAATTCTGAATATTTGTGTAGCATTAATGATGGCTGGTCAACATGAAGTTCTAAGAAGGAATGATTTGTTTCTGAAATGGGTTTTAAATTTCACTGGCTTCTGACTTTAAGTTTGCCCCAACCTCAACTGTGTTTCCTTAATGCATCACCAACAATCTGAGAAACTGAAGAAAAGTATCATGTACTATACTGGCTAATGGCTTCTCAGAAATATTTCTTGGCACTGGTATTTGCTCTTCATTCTTTTTGTATCCTTGTCTTTTTTTTGATTCTTCATGATCTCTCATCTAGGCTACTTCCCTAGAAGTAGGGAAACTCTAAAACTCAGAGTATTGTCCTTACTATAATCTATGAGAATGATACTCCCATAGAGTTGTCCAGTACACAGCCTGTGCAACCTTACACAAAGGCACTCTCCCTGACAGTAGTCTTCACCCTTCTATGAGTGACCTTTGCACAACTACCCCTAAGGTTGTTCTCACAAAGCTCAGAAAACTTAATGGTTAATTAATTTCCACCTCCCTAAGGCCAAAACAGCTTAATGTGACAAAAAACTCCAGCCCAAAGTACCTCTGCAGTTCCATCTCTTGTCACCCTACCTAAGTTCAGGGTACTACTTGTCTCACTTGGCCCACACGCATTCACATACACCTGCCTTTGGGTGTCATTCCTCCTTTCTAAAATTTTACTCAAATGTCTCTTCCTCTGGGAGACTTCTCTCATACTGTGAGACAGAATTAATTCCCTACTTTCATTTTGTTGGTACTTTGTCCCTACTTTCATTGTGTTGGTTTATATGTGTATTTTGCTGGTGACATTGTATTATAATCACATTTGTGGCTATTATCCCTACAGAATAGTTCTATTGTCAATTTCTTAAGTCTACAGCCCCACATGACTGGGACATCAGATTTCGCAAGTTTGACTGCTGGCTAGGCCAGTAGGGCTGCATGCCTTTTTTTACTTGGTACTTCTTCAAATGACATCTCTTCCTACCATGTGCCAGGGTGCAGAGGGCAGCTGTCTTAGGGAGAGGACAAAAAAAGAGGATGTAGGAAGGCTACGCCCATCACCAATACTGCCCCTCCCCCCCCAAACCTCTCACATCCTCATGTGTCATTTGACTTGGCACATGCCAGATAATCATTATTGATCACATTGACAATAAGGATCATAATGCTAACATTTGCTGAAGAGAAGCTCTTAATACCAGGCATTGAGTATTTTCATTCATGGTCTTTAATTCTCATCCAACCCCAGAAGTAGATGTCTCGTGAAGCATTCTCTTTCATGCCTAATTTTATATTAGTAATTTTGTGTGTATATATACATATGTATTACATAGTAATTCTGTGCGTATATACATACACACATATATACATATACATACATACACACACACACACACACACACACATATACATATGTATGCATATATGTACTTTTTTCCTTTTAAAAAGTTCTCCAGGGGTGCCTGGGTGACTCAATCGATTTAGCTTCCAACTTTGGCTCTGGTCATGATCTCCTGGTCCATGAATTCAAGCCCAAGCATTGGGCTCTGTGCTGACAGCTTAGAGGCTGGAGCCTGCTTCAGATTCTATGTCTCCCTCTTTCTCTGTCCCCCTCCCCCACTCATGATCTGTCTCTCTCTCTCTCTCAGAGATAAATAAATGTAAAAAACTAAAAGAAATAAATAAAAAGGTACTCCAAATGGCATAAACCTCAGGATCCACAGGACCCAGACCTGCCTTTCCTTGCCCTATAAGTTAGATACTGGAAAACGTTGCCATAACCTCAAAAGTACATTCAGATAGTTTAACCACAGAAAATACATATCATTGCAAAGTTAATGAAAAATGGTACTTTTTGGGATACCTGGATGTCTCAGCAGGTTAAGTGTCCGACTTTAGCTCAGGTCATGATCACATAGTTCCTGGGTTTGAGTCCCTTATCGGGCTCTCTGCTTGGAGCCTGCTTCAGATCCTCTGTTTCCCTCTCTGCCTCTCTCCTGCATATCTCTCTCTCTCTCTCTCTCTGTTTCTCTCTCAAAAAAAAAAAAACTAGAAAAAGAGAAAAATGATACTTTTAAGTTGGTCTGTTTGGTCACAAAAGAAACATGAAACTTAAGATACTGAGACATACACTGTGGACTAGTGGCAGAGCACTGACCTGAGAGAGTCCAACATGACCCCAAGCAATCACTTATGAAAGCTCCATTCTCTTGCGCCCACCTTCATTTGAGAAAGGGTGAAAGCTGGTGACTAGTTACCAGTAGGGTGATCAAATGTGAGTGCTCATTTGATTAGGCTCTTACTAAGTCTGTGTATTTATATCATGTATGAGAACTAACAATCAGAGATGTTAACTAACTTGCCAAAAATTACATAGCTATTAGTGAGTGAGCAAGGTTCCAAACTGCAGTTTGTCTCTAGGAATGTTTGCTGATTGATTTTAACACTTAAAACAGAATTGAACGGAGAACATAATTATTGACTTCCTTCCGATCCCTTCTGCTGCTCTTTCTGGAATCCCTTTATCCTAACCCTTTCCTCTGGGCCTTCAGAAGAAGTGAGACCTATGAGACATGATGAGAAGATTAACACCTGTCACATCTCGTTTCTAACTCCCAGGATCCACTTTCAGACTGACTCTCAAACTTTAGAGTTGGGCTTGCTGATTTATTTGTCTGCTCTCAGGGCTCTGTCAGATTCTAAAGTTTCTTGCAAAAGAAGACTTTGACATATACATAGCCATTTCATCTCTCACCTCCCCTGTTCTGATGATAGTAGCCACACCGTTTTTTGTTTGTTTGTTTGTTTGTTTGTTTCCATTGTTTTGTTTAGGGTAGTTGACTCCTCTGGTCCTTTCTGGTTTTCCTTCTCCTGCTTTCCACCATGCAGGCTTTCTCCACATTATGTTCTATGATGGTTAATTTTATGTGTCAACTTGACTGGGCTCTGGGATGCCCAGATAGCTGGCTAAACATAATTCTGGGTGCATCTACGAGGGTGTTTCTGGATGAGATAAACATTTGGATTTGTAGACTGAGTAAAGCAGATTGACTTGCTCATGGTGGGTGGGCCTCATCTAATGTAGTAAAGGTCTAAATAAGACAAAAAGCTGAGTAAGAGAGAATTCACCCTTTCTCTGGCTGACTGTCTTTGAGGTGGGACATAGTTTCCTCCTGCCTTTGGACTTGGACTTAGACTGGAGCTATCCCAGGGACTGTCCTAGTCTCCAATGTTCTCTGCCTATAAATCTTGAGATTTCTCAGCCTCCATAATTGCGTGAGACTGTTCCTTACAACAGGTCTTTTTCTATATCTCTAAGTACCTATACATATAGATATATTTCCGATTGGTTCTGTTTCCTTTGAGAACCCAGACTAATATAGATTTCTCTGACCCAGGCTTTAGAAACTGGCCAGTTCTTACCCTCACCCTCACACCTCTATCTAATGTCTTCATGGGAATCCCTGACCAGGCAGGGGCTACCAGCATTCATCTTGGGCAAGACCTGTTAGGCAAACTAGGCTCATAACATAATAGAGAAGGGTTTTATCAGGAAACCCTATGGATGATATCTTCTCCTGAACCATCAGTTAAGGAACAACTACAAATAAAAGAAAATATTCCATATCAGCATGGTCTTGAAAATCTAAGATATATATCCAGAAAAATCCAGAAGCATTTTTTCTAATAAATATTAATCAGTCCAAATCTTGAAAAGATCAATCATTTGGTAGAAATCTTTGTCAAATGTATCATAGTTTTTTATTTTCTTGGATGAGGTACACTGAAGAAATGCTAACAATTTCTTAATGACTTGGGATCACCACAGTCAACATAATTTATCTTTTTCAGCCCTAACTTAGGGATGCTCTCACCGTAGGGCACCTTTATATTAATGCAGAATAAAATAATTCCTATTCATATTTATTGTAGTGAAGTTCATACTTAGTGTAGTGACTGAAGTCCCTGTGCTAAATGACCTCAGATTGCTCTGTAGCCAGTTGTGATTGTCGAATGAGTGTCTCATTCCTCAATCTTTCCCTTTCTGTAAAGCTGTCAGCTGTTACTTCTTGCTTTCTTCTGTGAGCCTGCCTTTAACAAAGGTTATTCCTCTCTCTTTAGAAAAGCAGATCTCAACAGGGGCAATTTCCCCCCAGGGGCTATTTGGCAATGTATGGTGACATTTTTAATTGTCACAATGTACAGAGGGATGCTACTGGCATCTAGTGAGTAGAGGTCAGGTTACTAAACCTCTTACAATGTACAGGATGGACCTTTACAACACAGAATTACCTGGGTCAAAATGTCAACAGTGGCCAGGTTTAGAAACACAGTTCTAGGAGTGTGGAAAAAAGTGAATAGCTCTAAAGGAGGATCTGCGAGCTATGTTTATTGTTAAAAAAACCCAAAAAGTGTTTCTGGGTTCATGGTCATTGGTAAGGTCAGGGGCCAGTTTCATTTATTTTTTAAAATCAAAACTATTTTCATAGATTGAGGTCCTTTGACCTCTAGCTGAGTGGGACATTAGCATTTGACTTTAAGTTAACATCTTCAACACCTGTTTGCACACACAACCTACTTTCCTTTAAGGAAGATCAGCTTATAAGTTTTTTTGTCTTCTGTAGTTATTTGGCTCAAATGTTATTACTACATTAAAGATTTTTTTGCTGTGGTGTAAATACTGTGGTATGTAGTATGTTTCTAAGGGGTCCCAAATTTCTATTTACAACCACTTTTATGCTAATTGTGTAAGTCAGATGCTAATTGTTATTTCTGCTGTGATTTGATCTTACTAGGAAAACTGGTGACCAATTAGGCCTTTCCCCCCTGCTTTTTTTAAATCATATTCTTAGCTGAAACTTGATTTTGGCCAATGAGAAGGTAAAATGTCTACAGTGACAGGGCTATTTTTGAAGGAGATTCTATTGAAAGCCAGTTGATTAACTGTAATCTTTTATTTCTTCACCTCTTCTCATAGGTTTTCCAATAGTTAGAGGTCATTAACCCCAAAGAGAATTTTGCTGCTAAGGTCTGGGGCTGCCTGAACTCTGCAAAGTACTCGAGTTCTGTCCTCCCCAGTAGATGGGCTTGAAGTAGGAAATCATTTCTTTCAATTTTAGAATAAAGACAAATTATATTTCCTGAATGCCAGTCTAATCTCAATGAACGTTTATTCTGCTTTACTAGGTTATGGAGAATATTTGTTTAAATGACTTTACATAGGGATGTAAAATCTTTCTATACTGATATTTAGCATATACTTTACTATATATATCTATATATCTATATCTTGCTATATAGCAATGCATCAGCTAGGGAAGTACTTTTTTTACTATGCATATTTGGCTAATTTGACTTGATTCCTTTGCATCTTACCAATTATGTACATTTATTTAGTGCATAAAAAGTGTAACAATTAATATTAAAGTGTAAATGAGTATGCATGTTCTACCACTGTTTTATTCAAATATGATGTGTCAGAATCAATTTGATATGAAATGCAGAGTGATAGATGAGAGTGATAGGTCTAAGGTATGTACAGTAGAGTATGGAATTCTGTCAATCTCCAAGCAGCATTTGAAAAGAAAGAGTGTAATGCGATCTTTAATACAAGAGTTTCTGGGTGCACATGAAATTGATCAGATATTATAAATCATAGTTATACATACATTTAGAAAGGAAAGTTGACTTACAGCAACTGTGACTTCTGTGTATATATTTATCTTACTTTTCTTTTTTGTATAAGCATTAAATACATTTGAAAGTAAAAATAATCCAATAAACTTCAAATAATTTTTCAGTACTTTCATTAGTTTTTTTTTTTTTTTTTTACTTTTAATGTTTATTTATTTTTGAGAGAGTGAGACAGTGTGCGAGCAGGGAAGGGGCAAAGAGAGAGGCAGACACAGAATCTGAAGTAGGCTCTAGGCTCTGAGCTGTCAGTACAGAGCCCAATGCAGGACTTGAACTCACCAACCATGAGATCAAGGCCTGAGCCAAAGTCAGATACTTAACTGGCTGAACCACCCAGGTGCCCCTCTTTAGTGCTTTAAAGTTGATTTCATAATCATGTTTTCTAGTTTTTATTTTTCTTTGGAAAGTTGCTATTTAATTTTGCTCATGTTTAAAATTGTAGAAGCCCTCTTTGATGTTTTTTTATATTGTTTATTGTCACTTTTAAGTGGAAAGTATTCTTTATGCACCTATTGTTGTAACATTTGTAATTTCAAAGTAAGAAAAAATTTTTTATTTCTCAAGTCCTCAGATATCATGGTTTTTAATATAATGATTTCTTTGTTGAATCCTCTAAGAAACAAGCAAAAGTATGTGGAGAAAGTATAGATTTTTCAGTATGTTCTGTTATATTACAATCGCATATTAATAGAGTATTTTTTAACTTAGATTTATAAAGGTTCTACTTGAAAAGAAAGCAGTCATTTTTGTCCATTGAAAGAATTTCTAAAGGTGAACATGGAAGAAAAAAATTAAATGAAGATGGAAATAATTAGTGATCCTTTTATAAGTTTTTAGAGAAAAAACATGCAGACATTGTCTTATGAAAATTGTTTTCTTTGAAAACTGCACTTATATCTAAAATATTGTTGTCATATGAAGCATTAATCCCATTGAAGTGTTCATATGTATAAACCATATACATAGTTTTCCTTAGTTGGAGGAGCAAATCTATTTTCAATAATTTTTCTTTATACCCTTCCCATTTTTGTATAAATTTTCTTGGAAGTCATAACTGAAGCATTTTTGTGTCCCCTGGGACAAAACTATAACAGAACTAGCTTAATGAAGATTATTTTGTAAATTGAATATCTTTCTGAAGTACCAAAATACAAAATGCTGATGTTTTAATGTAAGAGTCACAGCTGCAGTAATCATTTCGCTTCAGTATTCCCTTTTCCTGATACTTGTCTCTTCAACTACAATTTTTATCAGATTTTACACAGAAACAAGCAGTTGTTTTCACAAGTTCTCTACTCTCACCAAGAAAGATATATGTAATTTTAACATAGCTAGAAAGTATCAATATGAAATCATAATGTGGTGTTTTCCATGAATGAGTTTCTTCCTCTTTTCATTCAAATGACTGAAACTTTCCTGTTTTCTTGTTATACCTAGATTTCACATCAGGTATATGGAGGGTAAGAGCCAATCTCTTTTAACTGTTCCCCTCAGTGCTTTGAGACACAGATTCTCTGTGACAAATTCTAAGCCGGGGTTTCCATACAGGACTTTTCAAAAGTTTAAGATTCAGCCTAAAGAGTACAAATTTAGATGCCCTTATTCACCATTGCTGTAAACTCCACTGTAAAGGGAGTGTATGCACATCTAGAAAAATCTGCTTGGAGTTTCCCTGGTACAATGCTGAAGGGCGGCATTGTGATTTCCAAAATGAATGAATGAAGAATGACACTGGAGATCAAATGTATATTTGTGTGTATCACAGCTAACATGGCAACTGGGACACAGAACCTTTTTATTTTTTTTCCCTCACATTTTGCCCGCCATAGCTTAAACTTCCCACAGAGGATGGGGATTAACAGCCTGTCTCCTTTGAGGTTGGGGGGGGAGTATGAGTCAAATACAATGTAGAATCTGCAAATGGAGCTCTGAAATGATGTAGTTAACATTACATATGTAGTCTATTATGGTAACTGAGAACATGTGTGTCATGATGTTGGGCAAACCAATTCTACAAATGGGAGAGAGGAGAACAAAAACTGACCCCCAAATTCTGCTCAAATCACATGATCCAAACAAGATGCGCTGTATTAGGAAAGATTTAATGGAATACACTTCTCTGCTGTCCACCATGCCCATCTCTACCCTTTTCTGCCCCCCCCCCCCACTTTCCCTCTTTAGGGTTTGGATATAGTTTCCATCTATCAGTTTGGATGACTAATTCCCCCACTATGCTGGAGTGCCGGTATGATTCTAGACTTTCCTAATCTTCTCTGAACCCATAGATAGCTTTAAAATATCATGAATCTGAAATATTTCCCAAGAAAAAAATCATGAAAACCCTCTGACATAAGGACTTGAGAGGATACAGGAGACTGGAAGACATCAAGACTGTTAGACCTAAGGAGACAATGACCATGCATTTGACACCTTGATCGCTTACACCACTGGTCAAAACCACTGAAGCTGTTTGTGTTCAGGTGTTCATGGCCCTATCTGGAATGAGTCATCCGAACAGGAATACAGTGGGGGGATGGGGAATAGGTACAAATGTGGAAATGATAGCTCAATCCCAGTCCAAAGAATCAGTAAGTGCGGAGTGGGATATAGTGGTAGGAAATAAGAGCACACAAAAGAATTAGACTGAATATCAAGCAAAAGAAGGAACTAAACATTTTTAAATGTGAGTTGGAAATATGGCAGATAGTGCCCATTTAGGGTGCGGGGGCACCAATGTAATGAAGTTCATTTGAAACTTAGCCAAATTTAGTGACTGTTATGGGATTTCATATTACTATTTTCTTTTTCTCTCATTGGTTTGATGGCTTTGGTATGTTTAGCCTTTAATTGTCCTCAGCTCATTATTCATTTTGAGATGTGAACATGTCTTAATCGATATACCTTGAAACTTCATCATTTAATTCTTATTGGTGCTATCATAAGCTCCCGTGTTTTAAGATGAGCTGTGGGAACCCCTCCTCTATTCATTGCCTGGGGATTCTAGAATACCAGCTCATCAGCAAATGTTTTTAAACCAAGGGGAGGGGGAGTAGAGTCAGTAGTCAGTTTATAGATGGAAAGTTAAATGGAGGGTGAATGCATGACATTCTGGGGTTATACACCCTGTCAAATACTGCTTAAAAAGATGGAGAAGAATAGGTAAATCATCATCCTTCCTTCCTTCCTTCCTCCCTATCCTCTACCCCAATAGCTCTAGCAGACATGGAAATTTACAGGATAAATGCCAGATAATACTTGCCAAAGGGAAAAAAAAAATAGAATTTCTAACTCTAAATCCACATGGTTACTATTGCTTGCCAATCGTGTCTCTAAAATGTCTTTACAACATTCTTTCTCTCTCTCATTCTTGTCGCTAAGTGCAGGCCTCTTTAACTTCTCACTTGCCATTTACATTGCATCTTGCTGCTACAGTAGCCCATGTTGTTCCCTTTTTTTAGCCTCTCCTCAGTGTAATTCCTTTTGTGAACACTTGCCAGTTTAATTCTCCCATGAAAGCGCTCTTGCAATGTACAACGGCGTGTCCCTTGTCAACAGTTTCAAAAAGTTTACCAGGTATTAGCCAAATGCCCTTAACTTTACACTCAATGCCCTCCTATAATATCACTCTACTTTATTTACAAACTCATCTTCAAATGATTACTTTTAGGCACCCTTATTCTAGTCAAACGTCCTCATTATTGTCCTAATTCTTGTCATAGTTTCCCACTCTTAAGTCTTTGCTGTCACTGGTCCTAGGTCTAATAATCCTTCTTCCCCGTTGTAGGGCCACGGTGACCCAAGACCCTATATTCCAAGTTTTCCCTGATCATTTCACTTAAGTCATCACTTATGATATTTTTGTATTTGTACATATTTTGTGGCACACCAATTTCTATCTGATAGTATAGTTCTCACATACAGCTATATTTGAATCTGTATTTTTATCACATCTATCTATATCTGATGTGTCTTTCTTGGCTGTATTTTTCAATGCATATTTCTTACATGCATGGTGTGGGTAAGATTTACCTTTATAATCCTACTGATCTTAGCACTTTGCTTGGTGCATAAAAACCTTCAAATATCTGTCAAGTGAATTAATAAACATGCTTAAGAGTTTTAACACTTGTGTATCTTAAATGCTTTTGCATCAGTTTTGCAGATGATACTACCTGCTTAATTTTTCTTTATAGAAAGTGTCATTTGCCCACAGCTCTTGACCACCTATGTCCTTTTTTTCAAAAGAAGGTATCTGGAAAGTCACTTGGAACTTCTACATTTTTAATTGTTCCCAAGATTGAGTCTGCTTAGTCATATCTTACCAATTATACAGGAAAGTTGAATTTTTCATAGAAAATAAAAAACTGAAGAGAGCCCTGGAGAAGATTTCACAACTCTGTTTAGTAATCTAGAATTATGGTCTCATAAAAATTATGTCATCAATTGCCAGAGGGTAATTAATTTATTATTCCTAGTTGTGTGTAATAAGAGAAACAACTGATCACCTTGATATCATGTAGACAAATGAAAATTGGAAAAGTTAAGAAAATATCCATACTATTGTCATTATATTTGTCATAGTAAGTACTCAAGACATATTTGGATGATGAAATTTGGCTTGAATTAGCTGATTTGAAGTCATTCTTCCCTACTAGTATGAATTAAGACTATAAATTTTAATAATTTTATAAACAGTAATCATTTTTTCTTATTGAACATATATTTAGGTTAATACTTGCCAAAATAGATGTCTAAAAAATGTTTCAAAAATTAGGCAATAGCATCTTTCATGTAAATAGATGCCAAATAACTGATTTGGCCTATTTTGTAATTTATTTCCCAGTTTACAAGATAATTTTATTTTTTTCACTTAATTTAATTTTCCAAATAACCCTATGAGATGGGTGGAATTAATTTATTTTACACATGAGAAAACAAAATTGTAACAGATTTAGGTTTTGAATACCCAGAACTAGCAAAGTGCAGAGACATACCTTTGGATTCTAGGCCAGTGTCTTTCAAAACACCATTGACTTCATAGTAATATATTATATATTCTCAATAAATATTTGTTAGTCTAGAACAATATATTGTTCAAGGCCAAGCACCTTGAACTATATATTGACTTCACAGAAATATACTTGACTTCATAGTAATACCCTATTACTATGAAGCATTGTAATATTCTATTACTATGAAGCCAATGCTTCATAGTAATATATACTGTATATTCTCAATAAATATTTGTTAGGAATAGAACAATATATTGTTGAAGGCCAAGCATACCTTTTTCAAATAAGGGTATATCTGGCATAAAATTATATTTGGTGAGTGACTATTAACAGATTAAATTGTAATAATTGTATCAAATATGATTTTTTAAATGAAATGCAGAATTACATAAAGTTTTATCTTTGTACAAGTCTTATATTCTGCATGACATACTTTGGAATGATTCAGATGCAAGTCCTCTTTGGAGCAATGATCTCTCTAGATCTTTTCACTTCTAATATTGAGAATGTGCTATTGAGATAATTATTAACATTCTTACATGCGTACAATTGATAAATTCATGAATTTCCTAGAGATAGTCTTGAATTTGTTTTTAAATGTTGGGTAACACTGGATTACTAAATGGTTCCTTATTTGCTGTCAATTATGTGATAATTATTTACTAATGGTCATATGTGAACGCTTCCCTTACTTTTATGTATACGTTTCATTTTATAATGGCAATGAAAACACTCCAGGCCATGCATTTCAGCATGATTATTATACCTCTCAGGTGGTTAACTCTATTTTAACTGCCTTTATCTCTGGATTCTTAGCTCACCCACAGTTTTGACCACAATCACTTTTAAATTAAGGGATTTTATTGAATTTTAATTAAGGACAAAGCTAATACTGGTACTCTAGATTTAGCAAACTTGAAAGACATTTGAGTTTTAGCAAAATAAATAAAAAGGTGTCTGGAGGGTAGCACAGAACGCAGTTCACAAACTGAATGTTTATCTTAAAATATTAGCTAAACTTCTAGGGTGTTCTAGCAGCTGGACTCTGAGTGAATAGTCTAAATGCTATTTATTTGTTATGACAAAGATTTTTTATCTGTCAATGCTAAGAAAAAATAGTTTTTTAGTATGTTAGATTTC
Organism: Hyaena hyaena; assembly: GCF_003009895.1. Lineage (NCBI taxonomy): Eukaryota > Metazoa > Chordata > Mammalia > Carnivora > Hyaenidae > Hyaena > Hyaena hyaena. The sequence continues at coordinate 18,280 of NW_024081690.1, read as the reverse complement.
ATATATATAAAATGAAAATAAGTGATTTTTATTTAAGCACATGCTGTATTTTATAGTTGTTATTTTATAACATTTTACTATCAATGGACATATATAACTCCTTTCTCTGTGCTTAGAAGTACATTTCATTCATTAAGGTAATGAATACTTTTTAGACCTGTAGGTATTAGCATTTTCAATTTTGAAGCTCCTTTTTTTCTAATATAATACAATTTTCTAGGTCCTAATATATTGATAGTTGTATTTTCACTATCTGTTGGTTGAGATATTATGTGGTAGTAGTAAGTCTAGTATAATTTAATAGTAGTGAATTTGTATTTTATCAAAGTATTCTATATAATTTTTGAAAAACAACATGTGTAAGAAATATACCATTTTATTAACCTGCAGACAGTGTTTTATTCCCTTGTTCCCACTGACTTACTGAAATAATGGGCTTTTCGGTGGGGTTTGATATGCTGAGCCTTGTAGCTGTAGCAAATAGATTTAAAAACGGGCTGTTTTTTGGGGGAGGGAGGGGTTAGAGGTAGTGTGGCCTGGAGGTTACACTGGAATCAGACAAACCTGGGTTCTGCTCAGGGCCCAGCAATACTCAGTGCCTAACAAAGTAGAAGTACTTTCCCTTGCCAAGCCTAAATTTTCTCATCTGTAAATTGGAGAGATTTAATGATGACTACTTTATTGGTTTGCTGTGAAGATTAAGTTAAATTATGAATATAAAATAATTAGCATGTTTTCTGGCACGCACTATGCATTTAGGAATGTTACCGTTACCATCATCATTATTGTAATCATTCCTGAGGCTATGAACCCGCTAACCTTCAATCTTCCGCTGTGGTAAGGGTTGACATATATATTCCCATGCACTGGCACTGTGTGTCTGCAGTATGCTAAAAACATGAAAAAGTAAACAGTTCCTTAAATTTACTGACTTTCTTTAGTGTTTCTCTTATTAAGCCCTATTCAAGGTTGTTAGGATATAGCAACACAAGTTGGAACATTCACATAATCCAGTAAGTTACAATTCATTCAAAATTTTACAGCATGTGCCATATGATAATTTTAGGAAAGAACACCAGCGCATCTAAAATTACTCTAGCAGTGAAAGACTGAAGTCTCTTTTGAGAACATTGGAGGGTACTTATTCAAAAGAACCGAAACAACTTACAAGATTATCTTCCTTCATTGAATTGATGTATTTTTTTCAAGTGGCTATTGTTTAAATAGTTATAAAGTTTGTATTTTAAAATGCATTAAGTTGATCTAAAATAGTATCTGTGCCTCCTTATGTACCTGGCTTTCTCGTGGAGCTGGATGAACCAAATAGGTCTAAAGCAGAAACCATCAGTTCCACAAACAAATGTGGAAGTGGCCTAGTTCACTCTGGATCAATCACCCTCATTTTACAGCTGATAAAACACAGTGTGTACAGAGTTCTTGGGACAACTTTAATGGTGTGCTTGAAGGAGGGCTGGTTATTTCTGGGTCTACAAAATACTTTGGCTGTGCATCGAAGAGTAGTACATCACAGAGGTCATATGTGATCTCTGTGGCTGTCCTCATGCACATTCACTGGAAGGACAGAGGAGAGGACAGAGTCCAGCATTTAGGGACCACATATATTTGATGAATTGGGAAGAGTGACAGACGTTAAAGTGAATTACCCATCGAGAAATTAAACTCCTCGTACACTACTGGTAGAAATGTGAAAGTGGGAAGACATTTTGAAAAAACACTCTTGGCTTCTCAAAAGTTAAACGGAGAGTGGTAACTCTATGACCAAGCAATTGGGTACATACCAAGAAGTGCTATATACCCAAAAGAAATTTGTCCATGCAAAACTCGTTAGCAGCATTATTCATGGTAGCCAAAAAATGGAAATGACACAAATGTTCCTCCACTGATGCATGAGTAAGTGAAATGTGATAAATCTATATGAGGGAATATTATTCAGGAAAAAAAAAAGAAAGGGAAGAAATACAGATACATGCGATCCCATGGATAAACCATAAAAACATCTTTTCTTCTAAGAGAAAAAAGCCAGGAAAAAAAGACCACATAACATACGGTTCAATTTATATGAAATGTACAGCATAAGAAAACCCATGGAGACAGAAAGTAGTTTAGCAATTGCCTATGGCTAGAAGTGGGGTGAGGTAGTAGGAAATGGTGAGTTACTTCTGATGAATACAAGCCTTTTTTTGGTGGTGATGAAACATCCAAAAATTGATTGCAGTGCTGGCTGCACAACTCTGAATACACTAAAAAGTATTAAAATGTACACTTTAAATGGGTAAATTGTATATGTGAATTACATCTCAATAATGCTGCCGTGCAAAAAGGAATGAGTTGCAAATCTTGCCTGTGTATCCCACTGATATTCATGATCAGTTTCATAAACAAGACTACCGTGAGGATTTTTCAGGTTTCAAGTTTAAAGCAGTTGAAATGCATTTTCGAGAACAGTATTCATTGAAATGTATCAAAGTATAAGTGCACTCCCCGAAGAAAAGCTTTAACTCATGAGCTTAAATAATAACCAAATTTAATTCATTCCAGGTACATTCTCATTAAAGAAACTGCTGGCCAAAATGTTGAAATAAACATTTAGCTACTAAGCGAACAAATTAAACTCCTTTATGATTTAATTGCACCAGTGAGTATTTCTTTCTGGAATGTGTTTCTGCTTTGATACATTTCAATACACATCATGAATTATGTTGAATGATGGCATTTCAGCATGTGTGTGAGTATGTATATACATATGTATTTTCAAACAGCATTTAAAATGTTATTTAAAATATATATGCATGTGTACATGTGAACATTCCAATTTCAACGTTTATGTGTATGTATACAATACAGAAAGACATATTCCCATAAGTCCCGTGCAATGTAGTCAAATTGTGGGGTATATATTTGCCAACTACTTGCAAGCATTAGCAGAAATATTCACTCTCTGCTTTCTCTCCTTTCCACTCCATATATATACATATGTGAATGTACAAATATTTGATAATGTTTATTTATCACGTGATAGACCCACAGTATTTATAGGTGGCTATTTTGATCATCATGCATATTTTGAACCACTGGAGCTATTTCGAGGAATTTTTAGTGCTTTGAAAATATACAGCATTTCACTTCTAGATGCACACAGATTCATGGCAGTGATTATAGAAAAGGAATGACTATAAAAAATAAAACAAAACGGAATTCAGCCCAAATCTTTTCCTACTCTGTTAAATCTCGGTGCAGTGCTTTTCAGTTACTTGTTTCCGTCTCACAGAATTCTTTCACGCTGTTAATGTCAAGATTAAAACTGATTCTTCTTAACCTATTGATCATCTAACAAGAAAGAAGAACTTTCCTCCGTGCAGGAAAAATTCTTTTAAATGTCTTTGAAATGAAAAGAATTTATTTTCCTGTGGGCATACACACACATGTACATGCACATACACAAAAATCATACCTCTATTTTTTTTCGTATCTAATTTTTAGAGCTCGCCAATGCTCGTAGTGTGTTTGTTGAGGGCGTTGTAGAGAGTCTGAAGTCTCATCTCACCATCTCTTATCTCCATAGTTGAAAATCAGTGTTCAAGTCTTTACCTCTCTTGTCTGTCTGGAACACCCCCCTTCCTCTGCCGTTCACAAACACTCAGAGATACTGGTACTCACTCTTCCACCAAACATGGATTTGCACCACTTTCCTATGTGTTTAAGGAGGATGCAAGACTATAAAGAAAGTACAAGGCTGAAATGTAGCAGCCAGGCAGGATTTTTAATAGCATTTAACCGGAAATGAGGTGATGGTCCTCTTGCTGCCTAATGGGAGTTTTTTTCCGTTTGGGAACTTGCTGCCACATAGAGCACAAAGGGACAAAATCCAGACTAGAATGAATAGAGTTCACCTTCTCAAGGTGGGGGGAAGAATGTCTACCTCACCAAATAGATACAATACGCAGACTCAGAGCTGAGGAGCCCCAGGGTGGGCCTGAGGGAGGGACATTGTCTTTGGGGCCAAATCATTCCCAGAATGTCTTAGAAGAAATCTGACCTCCTTAATATACTATGGCAAACTTGTTGAAATGTGAGCACTACAAAGAATAGGGAATTTCCTATAAATAACAATAAATGAGAACAAGACCAGTGCATATTAGTGAGGGTCAAGAAGAACTAGAGGTTCATACAGAATCAACCGCAATTGAACAGGTGGAGGCAGAGATGTTCAGCCTGGAATGGGAAGAAGTCTTTCAGCGTTCATGACAGAAACCCCAGGCTATCACTTAGAGACTGTTGGTAGAACATTATGATTTGGAGGGTGGTATTTGTTTTTGGGTTCCATGAGGTCATTTCAATTATTTTCATCTACTACTTTGTTACTTTCATAAAGTTCTAACTCTGGCAGATTGATACCTGACCTTAAATTGGGCAGATTTAATTATTCCTTGTCAAGTTTTGGGTCTCCAGAGTGAACAAACCTAGAAAGCATGATACTGTCAAACATTGTTGTACCATTTGTAAGGAATAACTTTCCTCCACTGTATTTTCTTGTAAACTACTGCTGGTTTGCAAAGGCTTGAGTGACATGTCACTTCCTCTATGAAGTCTTCCTAGATGGTCCACCTGAATTAAATTTCCTTCCATCATGAACCCATAGCTCTCTGTACATAATTTCCTTGTGTCTATAACATCGTTCCGTAGATATTTTTTGGACATGAGATTCTTTAGGGGAGGGGCCTCATATTATTTAATTTGATGTGTATAGGCCTCAGTACAGTGCCTGAACATGGTGTCTAAAGGTGGAACCAATAAATGGTATCTGTTGATTGTCTAGTTTAACATACAATGAGAAGCTCCCCAGATTTACCCGATATTATTCACTTAGCCCAGTTAATATTTGTTTCTCCATCATTTCTAGACTTCATTTACAATACGGTAAGAAATGATGACCTAGCACATAAAAGTCTAATGATTCATCCAATAACAATTCTTGATACCTTAGAGTAAACTATCTAGTCGGAACTCCACTTCAGCACGGGTCAGAGAGGATTACTCATCTGTCCCCTGTGACCTTTTCTACTTCTTAGTTTTCTTCATTCACAGGAGGAATTCTATAATGTCTTAAAGTCAGGGGTTTTGGAGGCATATTTAACTCATACCTACCCTTGTACAGTACACTCTTTATGAGATTGTAAGCCAAATAACACACACCTGGCACCTTTTCCAGAAATTTCCCTCCACTTATCCACCTTCTTTCACATGCCTATAGTCTAAAAGTGAACTAGCTCAGGAATAAACAGTTGAACTAAGAAATCTCTTTCAGAAATTTGGATTTAGAGACTTAAGTGGTTGGACCAGCTTCTCTGTCATTAAAGTGGGCCATATGGTCTGAGAAACTGAGCAGAGCAGAGAAATGGAGAATTGAACACATATGCAGAGAAGAGAGATGAACGAGAAATACAGGGATCTAATACTTGTAAGTCCTTGATTGCATCTTTTCCCAGAAACCAAGCCACACTTCTAGCCTTGGGTTTCATAAAACAGCCTAGTATCCTTATAATAAACTTTTTTATTTTTTTGGTAGAAGGTAGTTAAATTTGGGTTTCTGACAGTTGAACATAGTGTACTAACTAACTTACTTTCATGTAATGGTTGGCAAATGATAGGGGTTTTCCTTTACAGTCTACTGTGCCCTTCTACCATGATTATTTTATGGATGCTTTCTTAATGTACACATTCATAAGCTCCCAAAGAGTCCAATTACTGCTTAGTACTCCTGATCTTCTGTCACATTACAGAAAACTTAGACTTTGTGACCAACGTTTAGAAGCATATGGACCTAGCTGATATGTACCATCAGGTGAAGGCATTGTTTCCGTGTTAAAGGGAGTGAGAGATATACATACACACATACAGATGTTCGTCCATTTATGTGTGTGTGTGAGTGTGTGTGTGTGTGTGTGTGTGTGTGCACTTGCGTATCATCCTCTTTATTTACTCTGAGAGAAATGGCAGTTAGGATGACTAGTAATGTCCTCACTAGTGGCATACACCATGGAAGTGTCAACTCAGTGAGCAGGAGATATTATTCAGGCTTAAGGGGGCTATAGAAGTACCTAAAGATGAAGGTAGGAAAACAAATGAAGCCAGTGAGATAGTATGGACACAATAAGGAAAGTGAAATATGATAGGGATGGAGCAGGTCAAAATCACATGAGGGGTGAGTTGAAGCTGACACATGTGTGTAGCCCTTGGACTAAAGCAGGAATGTTTATTGAGTGTTCTACCTGACACTGTGGTACGTATCGGATTGAAAGTGTCTTTTTATTTCCCATTACAAGTAAATAACTATGATCACTTTCCAGCTAGTGTCTGATCACTTTACTTATTTAATACATTGTAACTGAGTATCTGTTGTGTACTAGGCCTTGTTTTACACTGTGTGGAAATAGGAACTGTCTTCACTCCTGTGGGGGCTCACAGTCTAGTAGGGGTGACAATAAACAAATACTTCAGCAAATAAATCTATGATCACATATTATGAGGGCTGCTAGGAGCACTTGTCTCAAATCTCCTATGTCATAATGCCATCCACCATTTCCTTTTGTAATCAAGTACTTTTAGGCCAGAGATTAAATGTTTTACTTGTAAACAAAGTCAGATACCAGTTCATAAAGTTCAAAGAACAACTTCTAAAATCATCATTTTTCCTAACTAGTAAACCAGGTAACTATCCATGCATTCTCTGCTTTTGAATATCTGGGTTGGAGAGAAGTGATGACATGTGAGCACATGGGAATGACCCAGCCTGGCTAATAGGGAGAGGGCTAGGGACATGGCTGTGTGTCTCCTAGATATTTAGGCATCTCAGCAACGTCAGAAGAGAAGGGTATCGTGCCCATCTGGACTGGCCATTATAAGAAGCCCATATTGGAAAGTCATGGAATGCATTCATGTAAAGTCTTACTGCTCAGTATTCTTCCAAAGGATTAATGGATCTTAGGCATGAATTTCTCTTCTGACATTAGGGATTTCTGAAGGCAGTCAAGGACAAAGTGTGTCCAATTCTATCATTACCTCGGGCTCACCCTCACCTTTGGCACTAGAAAAGTCCTGCAATTACCATCCTAGATCCATCTGGATGGACTCTGTCCTGTAAGTTGTTTGTAAGGAGCCAGATGTGGGAATGGATGCCCCCTGACCCCCAAAGGCAGATCAGATGGGTTGCAAGCAAGATACCACAGAAGCAGCCAAAAAGCCACCAAATTCCTTGTCTGTTGGTGAAGGTAGACCACAGTAGTTTTATGTTGTGTACGTCTACATGCAACTGGATTTGTCCAGAATCCTTACTTTCATATGAATTCTATGGCCCTGTATCACTTTGTCTTTGCCTGCTAATTACTACCTCAGAAGCGCTTTTTCAGTGCTTTCTAATTATTTCTCAATCAGAAATTGAATGTCCTGACATAGGCTTTCATTTATCATATGCATAGTCTTGCTGTGTGTTTAGCCAAACAGAGACTAGACAATTACCTAGCCGTTCAACAAGTCAGCAAATGTGTATTGGTTGGCTAGAGATCAGCAACCAATGGCCCATGGGCCAAACCTGGCCTGCTGACTGTTTTTATATGGCCCCTAAGCCAAAAATAGTCTACATTTTAAAATGAAGAAAATAAAAAGAAGAATATTATTTTGTATCACATAAAAATCACATGAAACTCAAATTTCAGTGTCCATGAATAAAGCTCTCTGGGCACACAGCCACACCCATTTCCTTACATATTGTCTATCACTGCTTTTCCTTTACCATAGCAGAGTTGAGTAGTTGCCACAGATATCGTACAGCTCTAAAGGCCTAATGCATTTATCACCTAGTCCGTTATAGAAAAAAAAAATTGTGGACCATGGCTTGGAGTACGCTCAGAACAATATGCCCCCGTCCAGGGATGGAGAGACAATCAGCAGACGCCCTGCGCCTTAGAGGTTCACAGCCCAGTGCTCTGCTAGTGGGGAGCCAAGAGAGCTGGAAGAACCAAGGAAACGCCTATAACCACAACTGGAAGAATCCTGAGAAACTTGTAGGATCAAAGGACAGCTCTTAAAGATGCACAAGGCATCGATACCCATTTGGAAATGAAATTTGTTGGTTTCCTGGAAAAAAGTCCTTTTAACTTCCCTACCAGTACCTTTTGGTCGTGTTTTGGTAGAGTTTTAATGCGCTCATGGATTAGTGAGTTAGTAGATGGCTATTAGACATGCATTGAACATGCTTTTGTTCCCACTGGACCACTGTTTAAAGCCTGTTAATATTGATATTCATAGAAAGTAGCAGCAATGGAAAGCTTGTTCTGATGCAATTCAATCCACACTGGATGGTTCATTTTGAATAAAAATTGAACCAAACCAATCATGATAATAATGAGAAGGATGTCAATAGTACAGGTCACATCAGCCCTAGTGGCATTAATACTTAACTTGGGCAGCCAACATAAAAAGGCTTTCAAAACACTCAGGGTCCTGTTTACATCCTTAGTAGAGAGCAGTGGTTAGAAAAATGACCTTGAGGGTCATACAGACCTGGATTCTAGTTCTTCCTTGTTCATTATTTGTCCTTACTTGTTCATTTACCATACTAAATTACTCCCTAGCACATAGTCCCTTCATCTGTATAGACGATGGTTATCTCTGTTTTATAGGACTGTTGGGATACAAGCCTATATGGTGGTTACCACAGTACCCAGCAGATAGTAACACTTAGTATCTGTTAGCTATGGTTATTAATAAATATTGCCAATATAAAGCGAAAGTCAAAGATGTAAATAGAATACAAAGAATACGTGTCTATCCTAATCTCCAGTTACCCAACAAGGGCTTCTTGCATAAAGTACACTAATCTGCAGGTTTTTTAAACATCTGTCTGATCATAGGAACCATTTAGACAAGTTTTTTAATTTTTTTAAAATTATTTCTAGGAGAGAGAGAGAGACAGCGTGAGCAGGGGAGGGTCAGAGAGAGAGGGAGTCACAGACTCTGAAACAGGCTCCAGGCTCTGAGCTGGCAGTCAGCACAGAGCCCGACGCGGGGCTCGAACCCACAAACCGCGAGATCATGACCTAAGCGAAAGTCGGACGCCCAACCGACTAAGCCACCCAGGCGCCCCTAGACATGTTTTTAAAATGCAGATCTTTATCTCTACTCTGATCTTCTGAAAACTTTGGCTGTAGCTCTGGGAATTTGCATTGAGCACAACAAGCAGACAGATACCTCCCCAGGTGTGAAAAACGCTAATATTCTTAGAGAAGCTCAGTTGTAAAATCTCTCAAAAATGCATATATAGGGGTGCCCGGGTGGCTGTCGGTTAAGCCTCCGACTTTGGCTCGGGTCCTTATCTCACAGTTTGTGAGTTCAAGCCCCATGTCAGGCTCTGTGCTGACAGCTCAGAGCCTGGAGCCTGCTTCGGATTCTGTGTCTCATTCTCTCTCTGCCCCTGCCACACTATGCCTTGTCTCTCTCTCTCTCTCTCTCTCATAAATAAAGGTAAATAAAAAAAAAATACATATATAACTGTTGTCCCTCAGAACAAAACATAATTTTGAAACACGTGGGAGATGCATAATCTGAGCAGAATAAGTCCAAGTATTTATGGTAAACCAATGTTTCAGAAAATACAAAGTTTTGTGGCTCATATATGTAATTTATATAAGGCAAGCCTCTCAGTGTGTATTCTATATTGTTTTTCTTCTGATTAAAACCAGAATTAGTCTTTCAATATATTACAGTTTTGCTTCATTTCAATTAAAATTATCATTTCTTTTTTACTTTTCTCACAAATGTTCTGTTTTCCCCTCATCAAAGCATTGCCTTTTATTCCACTTCAGACACAAGCCCCCACGTTTCATAGACATGAGCTAAGAACAGTCTTATTGAGAAGAGAGAAACATATAGAATAATAGGAGTTGTTACACGCACAGTAACAAATGAAATACATCTTTTGTAAATAACTCCCACCAGAAATCTTATATTTCCAGGCATCTATGCATATACCTTCATATAACAACTTTTGCGTTCGTAAAACATTCATTGAAGGCAGCTCTGCAGTTTTATAGAAAAACAACGTGCCAGGGATGCAAGAATCTTGCCAGTTCTGTGAAAAATGACACCAATTAAAGCTTAAATTGCTTGTTTTCTCATAAGGTACATATTTTCATAACTTTGAAATCAAATAATTGCTGCTTTTATATTAAATACAATAAAACAAAAAGGATGCTAGTTTAGAGGAACTGCTACAAGCATTTTAATATAATTTTCCCACCATTTAAAGTCACAAAATATGGAAAACAAGTCAAGTATGCAAAGTTCCAAGGAGATAGAGAAACTCCTTCAGATTATTACATCATTTGTCTTTTGTGTCAGGAAATGTGTATATGATTTCATTGTTTGATTAAATGCCAAAAAAAGGCACATTGCTCTTATCTAACTGATTACAGATTTTATTCATATGAAAAAGTATTCGTTAATGCTTTACCATTAGATTTTTTTTTAAGTTCTAAACATGTATTTCCAAAAAAAATAATCCTCTAACTTCCCAGGCTTTATTTCTTTATTTTACATTAACAATACATGGTACTCAAATTTCCCAAAGTAAAAGCCAGTCCCTGATGATTTCATATCTGCAAACCAGGCAAACTGTTCCTTTCCGACTGGGCAGAGAGTGTGTGTGTAAGTTCTCAAATATATCATATCAATTTTCAGAAACATTAGGGAAAGCACTTTTAACATGTTGAGATATCCAAAATAAAAGGTTTAGGGTATGTGTCTCTGGGGCATTACAAATCAGAGAGGAAAATACAATTTAGAATCTGCTTCAAGTATTGTAATACTATTATAATACGTTTCGTTTAAATATCTTTATATAATAATTCATTCATGTACACGTAAGGCTGCAATGAAGCAGATGAGGGATAATTTTCTTAATGTAAAGTATTGACTGATAAGTTTGTGATATTTATTTAAAAACTTGTAAAAGTGCTGTCACATAGATGCTCACGTTTTATCTGGGGGTGCCTGAGTGACAGCTCTGGTTTTGAAGAGAGATACCATGTGCTTTTCATGGTATAAACTAGCTGTCTGCATTAATAATAAGCTTGTGTTGAAGCCAATTTGAGGCTACATTGAGGGATTTCAAGGTCATTTGCCAATGGCCTGGCCTCCATTAACTTCTTCAGTAAAAGTCCCAATGATCCTTATTTTGGCCTTGAGTGTGGGTTATCAAAATCATCCCTCTTAATATTTCCACATAAATAGCTTGTTTCCTTAAATAGTCATTGTATTCATTGGGGACCGTTTCTGAAAGCTTCTCAGTTAATAGAAAAATGCATTTGGAAAAGTCTGTTATTTTAAAAATATATCTATATTTGGAAAAAGAAGACTTTAAGAATGCTTTGAATATTTAATTAGAAGACATTAAAGACAGCTAAATGTTCCCCTTGTCATGGGGAGCATGAAGTGATATAAAACAGTGAGATTTCCAAAATATTGGAACTGTCAGTTTGCTAAAAGACAAGCAAGAAAGTAGGGTAAATAATTATGCTATGTTCACATGCATATGTTGTTGATTTTTTAAAAAAGAATATTTTAATTGCTTAACATATTAAATAAAAAAATTGATATTATCATCTTGAGCTCCTTCCTTTACCGTACTCTTTTGGAGAAGTAGCTCCCCCACTCCCACCCCAAGTTGATATTTACATTAAAATCTGTAAACAACGAAGCTTGCTTTAACAAAGAGGGCTTGGAAAAGATTGTTAAGAAGGACTGAAGAGAAATAGATCTTATTTATTGTGTTATTTAAACCTGAGTTACATTACACCGTCTTACATTTAAGAGGCAGCCTGCTAATGCAAGCAAGGGTGTCTCCTGCAACGAGACAAAGATTAATGCCATGTGTATTGATGATGCTTCACCACAATTCAGAATTCTGTGGCGCCATGACGCCCCTGTTTTATATGGTGGTTTGCCAAGAGAAAATTACTTAAACCAATTGTGAATGCATTCCTTTTTTACTTTTTATACAACCACATTTATGTAAGTAAATAGTATAATGAATATTTTTGAAATGATCCATCATTTTGAATTCACCTAGTTTGTATAAAATGCAACGTATGGTTTTTTTCTCTTGCGAGAAAGACTTTCACATGGGAATGTTCAATGTTTTCCCCCCATGAAAAAGATTTCTCATAGACAACCAACCACAACTGGAATAGATTCTTTTAAACATATTGTAATGTGAGAGTTTTCTTCAGCTGGAGGGTGTTTTATTCTTTAAATTGAAAGCCGTTGTTCCTCAGAACTCATATGACAATGTAATGCATGATGTGCTAGTCACTCTTTATATGCAGAAATTGATATGCCTCAAATGCAGATTGAATACTGAAATGCCATGTGATATAAGTGTTTTAAGTTTGTGTGCTCGATAATGGGGTTACCTGTTGCACATACATGTGGGGATTGCAAATTGCGTAGGAGGCTCCCCATTAGGAATTATCTCTGTCTTCTAGATTCAGCCTAACGTGTTGGTTCAAGATGAAGGATTTAGCAACCAATAATTTGGGGGCAGTAGTACACATCATAAAACCATCACTTCTCACATTCGACAATTAGCCCAATTTATTTATGAACAGCACAAAGACAGTGAATGTTGAAACTAAAACTTATTTCATTTCTCCTTAGAGAGCAGTTCCTTCCAAAACAGAACTGAGATCATTTATAGAAGGTTTTGGTAAAGCGGTTTTCTGGATTTGTTCATTATATTTTTCTAAGGGTGCTTTAATTTTATCATCCAATGGAAATGTGCATATGTATGCAAACACACACATACATTCCTTAAATAAGCATTTTGCTTCTTCTTCTTCTTTTTTTTTTTCAAGTAGGCTCCATGCCCAGAGCAGATCCCAATGTGAGACTTGAACTCATGACCCTGAGATCAAGACCTGAGCTGAGATCAAGAGTCAGAGGCCTAACTAACTGAACGACCTAGGGCCCCCTGCTTATTGTTATTTGTAATAGTATTAATATATCAACAATTTGAACAATAATTTAATTTCTGATACTTTATAACCCTGCCCTGAAAGAAACTGTGTTTTACTTTTCCCCTTTCTTTTGAATGGGTGTGCTTATGACACTTATTACTCATTTTTTTAAATCAATGAATGAATAAATAGTATCTAATTTATAGGATGTTTTAAGGATTAAGTAAGACCTCTTGTATAAAGGATTTGCATACTGCTTAATGCATAAGTTCTCCATGAAGTTTATTCTTTTCCCTCATTTGCTTCCCTTCATCACTTATTCTCGGTTTTAGATATGGGAATGATGGCTATGATGGCTGGATGACTTCATATTGTCATTTGGGCCAAACAGATCATGTGATTCCTTTCATGGGACATGGCCAAACTACTTGATATCTGAGACCCTTTGTGTTTACCATTTTGTCATAGAGACTAACAATTAATTCATTAACTCATTAGATAAATATTTAAAGGGTGCTACCCTTCTAGGTGCTGAGGACTCAGGGATGTGCACATAGACAAAGTTCAGGATTGTTATTGTTCTGTTTCTTAAGGTTTAATAAATTTCCCCTTCCATGTGCATTAAATTTCCCTTGAAGTTTAGCAATTTTTCTTGCCTTCACCTTAATCAGAGATTACACTGGTGGATGTAGTTTCAATGAGAATCCAACTCTGCAGAAAAGGTTTTTTAAGCCTCCAGTATTTAATTTTCAGTGCTAGGTGTTATTAACCCATCAGTGTAGTTTCAGACTTTTGTCTTCTGCGAAATTATACTTAGGGATTTAAGTGAAAGAAGTAGGAAGTTCTAAATGCCATGCCACAATAACAATTGACAAAAATGGTACAAGTGTGTTGTTTGCTGTAAATTTCAATCATATTTATTTCCTGCAGAAATGGTATAGCTTATGCCTCTTGGAAATCCAAGTTGGTCTTCTGTATAACTGCATTTGTATAAGGATAAAAACAGTTCTCATGAAAGGATCAAGCATATGTGAGAAATCAATAAATACAAATCAAGAGTAGAAACAAAATGTTTAGCTTGTACTATCTCCCATAAAGTCAACACAGGGGATTTGGATATATGAATCCTTTGTTTTCACTTAGCTTGAAAACTTGGTGACTCCTTACATAGTTAACCTTAATGTTTCCCATTCCATAGGTATTAATTTATGTTACTGTGACTGAGCTAGAGTTTTTATTGTGTGGTGAATTTCTTATTTATCTTGGTATCTCCCATCTTCTGGCAAAATGGCTGGTACATGATGGTAAAGGAAGTTGAAACAATGAACTGAGGGGAAAAGCTTAAGTGTCTGGAATTCAGAGTAAAACAAGATGGACTGACTCTAGACCTCAAGGCTGTTGAATGCCAGTCCTTTGCCATAGTCATTTACTGTACATGTATTATTTATCTTCACCGATCTACTGTTCCAAAATGGGATTTTTATTGATCAAATAATAATATTTGTGACCACACAAGATTCTTTTAGAACTTCCAGAGAAGTCATACCGATGGGATGGTCTCAGACGTTCCCAATCAGACCTCTGAAATGCAACACAGTTTATTGGGTGTGAGAGACTTTCGAGTGAGCTCAAAATCAGTGTTCACTCCCTCTGTCCTTCACAAATAGTAAACATCCCATAGCAGTAAGAAGTAGCATGGACCCTCATACATGAATCAAGTCTGGCTTAGCTCTGGTCCCTTGCTTTGTTCTCAGTGTTTGTCTTAATCTTTCAGCTGCCTGGGTACATTTTATTTGGCAACACTTGTGCCAAAAAAAAGGTATGCACAGTTCTTCTAGGATGAGGGTTTTTCTATAACAGAAACCTGCATATACGAGCATGTTTGCTTTCAAAGTCTTGGAAACATTAACATTTTATTCATTGTGATGTACAACTCAGCAGTTTGGGATATATGACTGTTTGGAGAGTAGCCTTTAGAAGTTTCACGATTATGCCATCTATTTTGTAAACATGTATTTCCCAAGATTTGCAGGAAGGTCATGGATTTGATCTATGACCCTGATGTCATGACAATTTTGGCAACCTTTCCATGCCCATTTCTTGGATCTCTCCCATTGCTCATGTATAACCACTTCAGGATTGGCTCATCAACTGTGCACTCTGTCTCTTTCCTGTGAGAGTAAACATTTCATCAAATAAAAACAGTTTCATGACTAGGGTTTCCTTGGACAGAGATAAAATAAAAGCTTTCCCCTTATGTAATTAAGGCAGAGACAACTGTAGACATGTTCTAAATCCTTAAAATGTTCAATGCTTCTCCAGTCCCCATGTGTCCCATTGGAGCGAGATCCATCTTAATTATGTATTCTAGGTGGAAGGCAGAAGACCAAATCCCTCCTCATGTGGGATTTCAAAGTTTTCAAATCTCATCCACATCTCCTTGGTTTTTCTTTCATTTAGTATTAAATGTTCTATCATTATCCTTAAACTTTCCATTGATGTACCACTTTTTATTTAAAGAAAATAGAAATTGGCCAAAAAAGTCAATGATTGTGACCGTTTCTCCCTAGTGCCCAATTCCCTCCCTGGGAGTGCAGCACTTCATGTTAATAACAATTTATTGCTCATTGCCTTAGTCAAAAGATATTTCTAGGGATCCTAAAACACCTAGATTAAGTGCAATCATGTGGTATCCTCAAAAGTTCTTATGTACATAATCCAATTAGCATAGTATCCAAGCAGCCTGTAGAAGTCAGCTATCAAAAATGGATTATGAATAACTGCAAAAGTAGATGTGTGGATGTGTGTATTCGTGTGGATGAAGAGAAAGAGGGAATGGGGAGTTACTGATAAGTGGTTGTATGTAATTACCGAGAGCCTACTATGTCCCAGACAGCTGTGGACATGAGAGATGTGGTAACACTGTCATGATGCCTAATCTCTTGGGGCCTGTGGAATAGAAGTGGGTAAGAAGCAATAAACTAAATAAAGATACATTCAAATTCTGATAAATGTTAGAAGGAAATGAAATAGAGCAATGATAAGGAAAGAAAAGAACGTTTTTATAAAGAAAAGTCTCCAATATTATGAGATGGAGCTAACCATGTGAAGAACAATGGAGAAAGCTCTTTGGAAGAGAAAACACTAAGCACAAAGACTTGAGGGGTGGGAATGTATTAGAGCATAGTAATTTGGGATGGGGTCGTGCAGATGCTTGTATATATATATTTTGTTATTGTTGTCATTGCTGCTTCAATGTAACTTGGCTCAGCCACATACCTGACCTTCACTGGCTCTAGTACCTGTCAGAGTCCTGGCAGAAGAAAGATGGCTCACTCAAACGGATTAATTCAGGAGGATTTAATAAAGGGATTGTTTACAAAGCTGTGGGAAGTATTTAGAGAAACGAACAAGGATTGGCGTAGTACCCAGTCACCAGGAGGAAGGGAGACTCTTTACAACCTAGCCTATGAGTCAGAGAGCTCGCAGAGCTCAGTAAGCGTACTTCTGTGGAGAGGTCTGTTCCCTGGAGCTGTGGTCTGCAGTAGAGAAACACAGTCCATCCTCAGTGACCTGGAAGGTGGGGCAGAGGCATAAATGTCTTAGCCTCACCCTCCTGTAGTCCTTAGACAGACTCTGCTGGCAAATTGGAAGGCAAAGGTAATTTGTTGATGCCATTCACCTTGGTCACTTTCCAAGGCACAAAGCAGGATTTAAAAGGAGAGAGGGTAGACATAGAAGGGCTAAAAAGAAATACCCAGTAAAGCTCTCTTTCCTGTTTCCTCTGCAGTGCCAGACTTGATCCAGTTGAGGGTCTTCCAGAGTACAGAGTGTGAGGGGCCATCACAGGAACTCACCATACATTTGGATGGCTCTGACACTGGTAGACCACATGATAGCCTAGTGGTCGGGAAGTGTTCATGTTTTCTCCTAAATAACTGTGTTGCTGGGTAACTTAAGTGAAGAATTATGCCTCATGGGCAGAATAGGCAGCCTCTTTTAGGGTCACTGTCTACCAGTAACTAAATGTCCCTCTAATCTTTATGTTTCTAATTTGGGGAATGAAGCCTTTAGAAGCTGAAAACTATAGGGTGGTGAAGTATTATATGTAACCTTTTTTTCTTATAATTTCTAATTGGAAATACACTTGAAGTTTTGGGAAAACAAATTGGCATGATTTTCTTCTCCAGTTTCATTTTTGATTTAGGCTCACAGGTAACTGTATTTACTTCTGAATGCTCTGGTAACTACTCAGCAATAAAACATGCAAAGCAAGAGTGTATTCATTTGTGAGGGATTCTGGAACAGCCTACCACACACTGGGTGGCTTAAACAATGGAAACTTATTTTCTCATGGCTCTGGGGGCTGGAAGCCCAAGATCAAGTTGCTGGCAAGGTCCTTGGTGAGGCTTCTCTTCCTGGCTTGTAGACATGACTTCCTCACTGTATCCTCACATGCATGTGTGGAGAGGAAGAAATCACTGGTCTCTTCCTCTTCTTAAGACTCCAGTTCTATCAGATTGGGACTTCCACCTTATGACCTCACTTAAGCTGAATTCTCACCTTGAAGGCTTCTTCTCCAAATACAGTCACCTTGGGGGTTAGGGACAAAATTCAGTTCATGACAGTGTGCTGGGACAACTGTTGAAAGAAGATGTCAAATTGCCAGGCATCTGAGAGGGAAGGTATTTGGGGCCATCCTACCCACCATATTTGCTGAAAGCTGTTGTCTCAGAGCACTGGTTCCTGATTCATGAGCTGATCACTGAACGGTAGTGGTCCCCCACCCCCTGCCCCCTGTCACCCCATCTCCTCACCCTCCAACTCTAAGTCTTGAAAGTTACCATTTGACCGTTTGTTCTGCTGCAAATAATGGGGTATGGAAAATTGTCACACTATGCTACCATCTCATACCTGGCTGTACTCACTCAGCCAATCATCGTCAGCCTGAACAAGCTACCCCTGAATCCTGGTGATCTTGGTGCACTGGGGAAGTTTTTTTTTTTTTTTGGATCTTTTTATTTTTTTTTATTTTTTTTAATTTTTTTTATTTTTTTAATTTTTTTTACAAATAGTTTATTGTCAAATTAGTTTCTACATAACACTCAGGGCTTATCCCCAAAGTGCCCTCCTCCATGCCCACCCCCCCTCCCCCCCACATCCATCAGTCCTCAGTTTTTGTCAGCATTCAAGAGTCTCTCATGGTTTGCCTCTCTCCCTTTCCCCCACCATTTCCGCCCTTCTTCTCC